>NW_027361785.1:9525000-9737500 GCF_039654945.1 Dendrobates tinctorius
CCCCGCTCCCCCTCCCCTACCGACCCCCAGGTATATGACCCGTGTATAAGCCGAGGGGGGGGGGGGGGGGACTTTCAGCCCATAAAAATGGGCTGAAAATCTCGGCTAATACACGAGTATATACGGTAATCATAAAGATCATAATTTATAAGGTCAAAGTCAAATGAACGAATGCAAAATCACCTATTTTTGATCATTTTCATCCATCTTGTCATTTGTTTGCCACCTGAGTGTCCATATTTTATGCCCTCATGACATCTGTGTGGCATCCATATTTAGACATGAAGATTTAAAATGTTCATGATCAAATGCAAATTCCTAGGTTAATAATAGCAATATCTCCATAACAATCAGATCTTTATAGGATCCGATTTTTCTTTTTTTGCGTAGCCCTAGAATGTATGGTTTTTGGAAGGAGAGGAAGAAAAGAAAGTGCAATAAATTCCCTTGTTTACTAAAGGCTTTATCAACAAAGCGGTAGAGTGGAGATATCCTTTTGCAGTTGCTGCTTTATGAATTCTTGTGCAGATAGTGAAATCCAGTTTCCAATTATCAATTACAATACAATGTGATGGGTTAGATCAATAGGGTCTTTGGGTGTATGAGTTTACAAATGGCCCAGCCTTTGCAGCTAGATAGGAATATTGGCATGTTGTTTAACACCCCCTCACCTTACTGACATATGGGATGGCAATTCTTTTTCATCTTTAGTGAATTAGGTACTGTTTGAAATTTCACTTTGGCTCCTTTATGTAGATACCTTTTATGCTAAGTTCTGTTATATTTTGGATAGTATTTCTCCCTTAAATGGTTATTCCTATCTTTTTATATATGGGTATTGTCGGACAGTGAAGATAATTTTGCAATTTACTGCCTATTACAATTTTTCACTGTTCTGGAGAAATTAACACTTGTCCTTTTTTTGTTTACAGCTCAATGCCTTGGAGACCAACCACCTCTGGTGTACAAAAGAACATGCTCAGTGTTTATAAGCTCCTTTCTTTTCACTTTGTAAGGCTAATTTCACACTTGCTTTTTTTTGCAGCGCGTTTTTCCCCGCAAAAAAACGCATTGAAAAAACGCATACAAAAGCATACAACTGCTGCGTTTTTTTCAAGCATTTTTATGAGCATGCATGAAAAAAACGCAGCGTTTTTATGGGTTTGTATGCGTTTTTAGTGCGTTTTTACCGCATTTGCGTTTTTTCCAAACATTAGGTGGCCCCTCACACTAACCCAAACCATGACTTTACTAACCCTGACCCTAACCCTGACCCTGACCCTGACCCTAACCCTGACCCTAACCCTTAACCAAACCATACTTAACCCTAACCCAAACCCTAAACCCTAACCCTAACCCTGACCCTAAACCCCCTTAACTAACCCTAACTCTAACCCAAACCCCTAAATTCCATGGTTAACAAAAAAAAACGCATGTGCAAAAAAACGCATACATAAGCATGCCAATGCGCACATATGCGCACCCATAGACTTATAATGGGTGTCTTGCTGTAAAAAAACGCATTGCGCGCGCATGCGTTTTTTTGAGGCAAGTCCGACGCCCAAAAAATGCAACAGGATGCATTTTGTGCGCCCGAGCGCATCCTGCAAAAAAACGCATGCGCGCAAAAACGCATACAAACGCGTGTGTATGCACACATAAGCGCATCCCATGCAAAGTATAGGAAAAAAAAAGCATGCGTTTTTTAGCGCTAAAATCCCACGAAAAAAAACGCAAGTGTGAAACCAGCATAAGCACTGTTTTAAAGTTAAGGATCCATGGAGAGACGCTATTATTTCCTAATCCTAGCTATCTTCAGTGCTGTTAGACAGCAGAGGTGGCTGTTCTCCTAGGCAATGGGTTGTAAACATGATAACTGCTAATATTTCAAGACAATATTTATGAAGTTGGAAATAACTATTTAGTGGTATGTTCCCACAAGATGTATTTGCTGAATTGCATTCCTTTGGCCACCCCTTTAAGAACAAACCTTTAAATAACATAATGACAGTTTACCATTAGTGAAAAGAAAAGGGGGAGACAGGGCGCTTCCAATGCGTAGGTCTGTATGGAAAGTAGATGAGTGCACAGCAAGTGTTCGGCTCACCTGATAGGGTTGTGAGAGTCACAACACCTATAATCGCATAAAACAGCTGCAGCAGTCTGCACAAGGTCCAAGGACTTGGTACAAAGAGAAGGCTGGTAGTGCAATAAGAGACTGCGCTGCTGTGGTAGAAGTCAAGGTATCTTTATTGCCAACGCGTTTCCATGCCCTGATGAAGTGAGCTGGGACTGGCTCAGGAAACGCGTTGGCAATAAAGATACCTTGAATTCTACCACAGCAGCGCAGTCTCTTATTGCACTACCAGTTTACCATTAGTGACTTAGGCCTCTTTCACACTTCCGTTTTTCGCCGTCAGGTGCGATCCGGCTATTTTTAGTAAAACCGGATCCGGCGAAATGCAATGCCGGATCCGGTTTTCCCCCATTGACTTGTATTAGCGCCGGATTGCGCCGGATGGCCATGCGGATGTTCCGGTTTTGACCGGATCCGGCAATCTGTCTCAATCCGGCGTATGGAAAAAACGGCAACTATAACGTTTTTTGTCTCCGGTGAAAAAGCCGGAACCGCCAGATCCGGCGCTTCCGGCTTTTTCACACAATGAAAGTCTATGAGCGCCGCAATGCGCCGGATCCGTTTTTTTTGGCCTGAGCATGCTCAGTAGCCCTGCCCACAGCAAACATATATAAAACCATGACAGTGGTACCCTCAGCCACAGCCAATATGCCACCCAAGAGAGGAGCCAGCCGCAGGAGAAGGCAGGAGAGTACTGCACCACCCCAAATGGAGCCAAGGGACCTTGCTGAACAGGCGGAGGGGAGTCCACCAGCAGACGACAGACGGTAATTATTACATCCCCCATTCCTCAAAACTAGGGCCATGGAATATCAATATATTCATTGGCCCTTTGTTTGTCTTTATTCAACAGCAGAAGCCGCCCTATAGAAGAAGCAGCACCAGCAACAGGAACGGAGTCTGCCCAGCAGCAGGACACCACATCTTCTTCTGGGAGCCCTCCCTCGCATCTTCAGCGTTTAACGGTATGTTTTTATTTCCAAAATCCATCATCTCTGGAATATATGTCTATTCATTGGCTTTTTTTTCAAAACAGGAATCACAAGCTGAAGAGGATCTCCCAGAAGAAGAACGAAGGGGTGGACAGATACCTGGAGTGGGCTCGCAATTGGTAAGTTTCCTGCATCAATAGGAGAAACAACATCACACTACACACAACACATAGAAAACAATTTAGTGCAGACATCACACAGCAAACAGATATGCCTACATCCAAGCACATAACTTATTTTTTTTTCTTTTCTAGTCTTCCCAATCTGGTGCTCGGCGAAGAGGTCCTCGCAGTGCCTCCCAGGGTCGTTGGCGTCAGCGACGCGGCGGTCACCATCGTGTAAGTATAATATTTTTTTTTGTTTTGTTTTTTTCCCTTTTTCCTACATTTGTTAAGTGTGGAGGCTAATTTTATTTTTTTTCTCTTTTTCTTTAACAGGCTTCACAGCGTGCTCCCGACTCTGATGGTGAGGAGGGGGGATTGACGTGGACCTCCTCATCGATCTGGTCAGAGAAACGGAGCCGCTATGGAATATGGGGGACCGCCGCCATGCTGATCTTATTGTGACCCGACGGCTCAGGGAGGAAATCTGTTCGCTCCTCGTGGACCGCTGGGAGGACCTCGATGCTCGGGCCCAGATTCAAGAGCGTAAGTATATACAGTTCCGGTTGCTTGATGTAAAGCAGTGTTTCCCGAACTCCAGTCCTCGTGGTTCCCACAGGTCATGTTTTCAGGATTTCCTTTTGAGCAACACTATGGAAATCCTGAAAACATGACCCGTGGGGACCACGAGGACTGGAGTTTGTGAAACAATGATGTTGTATACTAACCACTTTGTGCTTTCTCGTTTCAGGGGAGAGAATTGTGAAGTGGTGGCGGTCTGTGAAGGATCGTTTCAAAAAGGAGTTCAGCAAAGAGATGCAGGCCCCGAGTGGATCTGGAGGACGCAGGAGCAAGTACGCACGAGCTCTGTCGTTCCTCCGGGAAACAATGGTCACCAGAAGGTAAATATTACACACCCCACATAAAAAAATGTTTACATGTCTAAATTTTTTTTTCAGCCAGGGCCATGCCATGTTACTATATTAATTGTATTTTTTTTCTCTTTATTCCACAGCATGGTGACCAGCACTCAGGAGCCTGCACGGCTGGACCCTTCTGAGGCGATCCCTGAGGAGACCGCCACCGAGGGACACTTCGACCACCCCGGCACATCTGCACCTTCCCAGCCATCCCTCACATTAGATCCATCTCTCCCATCCAGCAGCGCCAGAGCATCGTGGCCGCCTACATTACATGAATCCACTGGTGAGGAGATCGCTTTCTCTTTACCCCACCCTTCTGCCGCTGCCACCTCTAGTACACCTGCGGGTACTGGGCGGCAGCGGCAGAGGGGTCAGGAAAAGAGCTATGTGCCAGAGTTCTTGCATCTGAATGCATCTTTCTAGAACTGTCTAAAAGTCTTGTTAGAGCAAATCTCCGCAGGCTTTCAGCAGATCAACTCCGCCACTCTGGAGTTGAAGACCCTTCTGCAAACCATGCATTCAGAAGCAAGATCTTCGCCAAACCACACCTTTTTCAGGTCTGTTGTGGAGCGCATGGAAACGCTCTCTCCTAGCTAGCAGATGCATGTAATGCATTCATGCCACGCTGCTCTACTGCAGGTTACCTCCCAACCTCCACCCACCCCAGTAGTTCCTCCACCTGCACCCCTTCCAACCACTGTCCCTCCTCCCCCTCCTATTCCATACCAGCCATCTCCCCACTTCCAGCAACCTGCCCCGTACCAAATTCCTTCACCGAACCACTTCACAACCACATCATCTGCTACTCCAGTCCCTGCTCAACCCTCCACTCCACCACCCACCACCTGTTCTGCCTCCCACATGTCCACCCATTCTCTTGCTTTTTCCACACCTTCACCTCTAACTCTTCCTTCCCCACCACGATCCCAGTCCTCTCGCCACACTCCCAGCGTCGAAGTGTCCCGCAGCCCCTCCAGCAGTATTTCCACCCCACACTACACAAATTTATGAATGTGTGTGTAAATTAAAAATTACAACTTTTCTTGTTTTCAAGCTTTATTAAAAATTTACACAAAGTTGATTTAAAAAAATGGCTCAATAAAAGTTTGAGTTTTGGAGTACAAAATGTTGTCTGTCATTTATTTCTGCGGCGAAATATCTTTAAACAAAAGGTAAAATACTGGGTAGAGAAAAGGTAAAAATTATTGGTTATACTAAACCATGTACATAACTTTGGGTAAAAGGTAAATAAATTTTACCTTTTCGCCACAGTTGTGTCCCAGGTTGTGTTTTAGGCAAAGTATTTCACCTTTTAGCCAAAGTTGTGTAGCTTGTTGGGGATTACCTAACAATGTACACAACTTTTGTTAAAAGGTGATATACTTTGCCTAAAACACAACCAGGTACACAACTGTGGCCAAAAGGTAAAAATTGTTAAACCACAACAAGATGGCCAACTTTGGTTGGCAAAGGTATACTGTTGGTACAGAAGGTACATGACTTTGGTTAAGGGCAGAAAGGTATCAAACTCTGTCATCCTGCCAGTGTATTCTTCCTTGAGGTGACATAAATTATTGTGCAAAATTGTCCCTTATTCGTGAAACCGTCACAGAGCTTCTATTGGTAATGTTATGGTAATCTTGCAAGGTGGTTTCTTCAGAGGTGTCCTCAATGGAAATGGGTTCCTTGCACATAACAAAATTGTGCAGGACCACGCAAGCTTTGATCACCTCGTCCACAGTTTCAGTCTTGAGGTTGATCACTGTCAATAGGATGCGCCATTTGGCTGTCAGAATACCAAAGGCGCATTCCACCATTCTTCTTGCTCTTGTGAGGCGGTAATTGAAAACGCGTTTTGTTGTCAATCCTCTGCTAGAGTACGGTTTCAAAAGGTGTTCTGACAGCTGGAAGGCTTTGTCCCCTACACAGACAAAAGGCGTAGGTGGCCCAGATGTTTGCGGCAGCGGTCTAGGGGGTGGGAACTAGAAGGTGTTTCCATACAGTCTACGCCCCATGGCAGACAGTTTGAAGACTTGAGAGTCATTGGAGCGGCCATAGGCCCCAATATCAACAGCAATAAATTTGTATTCCGCGTCAGCGATGGCCATGAGGACAATGGAAAAATATTTCTTGTAATTGAAATATTCCGATCCCGATCCTGCTGGCTTTACAATGCGGATATGTTTCCCGTCCACAGCGCCCAAGCAATTCGGAAACTGACACATCTGTAGAAACTTGTCAGCAATTTCAATCCACCTCTCTGTTGTGGGCTCTGGTACAAACTCATCAACTAAAGAGTCCCACAGTGCACGGCATGTGTACTTCACAATTCCAGATATGGTGGAAATCCCAAGTCTGTACTGGAAATGGAGTAATGAAAGGGATTCTCCAGTTGCAAGGAATCTGTGGGGAATTAAAAAAAGAAAAATTAGTTCAAAATCACAGCATTGCATACCACAACTCAGCACTACCACCAACAAGATTGCAGTGAAAGTGTGCTCTGAAGCGAGCAGATCCAATAAACGTGGCTTACCTTAGAGTCACCATCAGACGCTCTGTCGGTGAAATGGAGAAGCGGCAATAGGTGTTCGATCTTCTTATGAGGTCTGCAATGCACTCCACCAAGTAATCAAAATTCACCATTTTCATCCGAACATATGCAAAAAATTTCTCCGGGTTTCATCTAAGGTCCATGCAGAGTGTTAAATACATACCACACGTCATTCCCTTGGCTGTGAAGGGGGGGATCCACAAACTGCGTCCACGTCGCTGATGCATGATGTGCTGCTGTCTCGCTCTCTCCTTCTCCAGAACAATCACCCTCAAACGATTCGCCTCCGCTGTAAAATCCACCAAATTCTTCAAAATGTTTCCTATCACAACATCCATCTTCGCCAGTCACTTGCTCTTCTCTCCAACCTGCACTTAATGAGGAAAAAAAATAATTTTTTGGAATTTACCAAACGGCTGCAATGAAGCAAAGAGTGAAAAATTTAAAGTGGTCTGAATGCTTTCCATACCCACTGTGTATATACAGTATATTCCCTATATCTCTGTTCGCGCATCGTAACTGGCTGCATTGCAAACAGTTAATCACTTCCCAGCACTGAAAACCTTTCTGGGCCTGTGCCCAGTCAATTGTTCACACAGTACCAAAAATACAAAGGTGATCAGCTAGTTTTGTTTTTATATTCATGTTTAACAGTGAATTTCACAGCTTGTTCTATTCCGGCAAATGACTGTTTACAAGAATCTCTGGGTGGTCTCTGCTGTTGGAATCCACTACAAATATTGCATTGGAGCAAATCTTGATTTATATATTCATGATGTAGCTAAATCTTCTGTGTTTATGTAATATGATTAATAGATGTCCATTACAACAGACACCTAGACGTCTTCCGGTTCGAGCTATATACAACATTTGGTAGCTGCGATAGTAACCGCTGTGTTTTATAAACAGTCTATAAGATATATTGAGCACATGTAACTTTATAAGATTTTCATAATCTCAAAAAGTTGCCTATTGTCATTAACCTTTTGGCCATTCTGACAAAACTACTTAAATGTGATAGCTGAACAATGGAGAAAATGAGCAACAAGTTAAATTGAGTTTTTTGACTGGTATCTGTTATCTGTCTTAATCTAAAACAAATTTTTGTGTCCCATAAAAAGGCTGCTTGATGGCCACAGATGATATTCCTGACCGGTTGTTACAGATTCGGACTGTGACCTCTATTTTTCCATACAGTGATTCCTTTATAAATAGTTTACATACACTATATTGACAGATGCATTGGGACGCACTTCTTTACCATTGAATTCACGTTTTTCATTTAGTAACATTGCCACAGATATATAAAATCCAGCACCTAGACATGATGTTTCTACAATCTTTTGTGAAAGAATGGTTCATTTTAAAGAGCTCACTGAAATGGAGTATGGTACTGTATAAGGATGATACCATTCCAAAAAGTCAGTAAAATTTCTTCTCTCCTACATATTCCACGATAAACTGCGAGTGTATTGCTATAAAGTGGTAACAGTGCAAAGCTTTGGATGGTATGGTGTAAAGCAGCCATCTCCGGACTCTGGAGCAATGGGAACATGTACTGTGGGGTGATAAATCACGCTTCTACAGTGGGTACGGAAAGTATTCAGACCCCTTTAAAACTATTTTTCATGGCAGCCATTTGGTAAATTCAAAAAAATTCATTTTTTTCCCTCATAACCCCTTTACCCCCAAGGGTGGTTTGCACATTCATGACCAGGCCATTTTTTACAATTCTGACCACTGTCCCTTTATGAGGTAAGAGCTCTGGAAAGCTTCCATGGATCCCGGTGATTCTGACATTGTTTTCTCATGACATATTGTATTCTCGTGACATATTGTGCTTTATGTTAGTGGCAAAATTTCTTTGATATGACGTGCGTTTATTTGTGAAAAAAAAATGAAATTTGGCAAAAAATTTTTAAATTTTCCAACTTTGAATTTTCATGCCCTTAAATCACAGAGATATGTCACACAAAATACTTAATAATTGACATTTCCCACATGTTTACTTTACATCAGCACAATTTCACAATTTTGTAGCCAAGTTTTTTTCTTTTGTTAGGAAGTTATAAGGGTTAAAGGTTAAACAGCGATTTCTTATTTTTACAGCACCATTTTTTTTTTTTTTTTTTATATTTTTTTTTTTTTTAGGGACCACATCACATTTGAAGTCACTTTGAGGGGTCTAAATGATAGAAAATACCAATAAGTGACACTCCTCAAGGTGCTCAAAACCACATTCAAGAAGTCTATTATCCCTTCAGGTGCTTCACAGGGATTTTTGGAATGTTTAAATAAAAAATGAACATTTTAATTTTTTTTACAAAAAATTTACTTCAGATACAATTTTTTTTATTTTACTAAGGGTAACAGGAGAGATTGGACCCCGAAAGTTGTTGTATAATTTGTCCTGAGTATGCTTATACCCCATATATGCAGGTAAACCACTGTTTGGGCGCATGGCAGAGCTTGGAAGGGAATGAGCGCCATTTGCATTTTCAATGCAAAATTGGCTGGAATTGAGATCGGACCCCATGTTACATTTGGAGAGCCCCTGATGTGCCTAAACAGTGGAAACTCCCCACAAGTGACACCATTTTGGAAACTAGACCCCTTAATGAACTTATCTAGAAGTGTGGTGAGCATTTTGAACCCCCAAGTGCTTCACAGAAGTTTGACGTACAGCCATAAAAATAAAAAAATCATATTTTTTTTTACAAAAATGATTTTTTTCACCCCCAATATTTTTATTTTCCCAAGGGTAACAGGAGAAATTAGATCCCAAAAGTTGTTGTGCACTTTGTTCTGAGTATGCTGATACCCCATGTGTGAGGGTAAACCACTGTTTGGGTGCATGGCAGAGCTCGGAAGGGAAGGAGAGCGGTTTTACTTTTTCAACGCAAAATTGGCTGGATGTTGCTTTTGGAGAGCCCCTGATGTGCCTAAACAGTGGAAACTCACCAATTCTAACTCCAGCACACCCCTAACCGCCCTGATCATAACCCTAACCACACCCCTAACCCTAATCCTTTCTCTAATACAAACCCTAACCTCAACTCTAGCCAAAACCCTAACCAATAGGAAAAAATCTCCTATTGTTGCTGGGTGCCGGCCAGCAGATCTCGTCGGGCACGCTGCGCATGCGCCCACCATTTTCTCCTCAGAAGAAGAAGCCAGGGGACTTCAGGGGGGCCTGCAGGGACAATGGAGGTACCGGGGGGGGGGGCGATCGGAGGACCCTATTTCTCTCTCCTCTGATGTGCGATCACATCAGAGGAGAGAGAAATTAAATGGAAAATCTGTTAGGCGTCGAGTTTCCCCCACTGCACAGGGGGAATCTCAAGCCATGTCTTCTGTGGTCTCCCATTCCTGTGCGGCCGCAGAGATTCCTGCTCAGCAGAGACATTGGTCCAGGCGTCTTGCCCAGGCCAATGCTAGGCGTCTGGTTGCTCCTTCAGGCTCTGCTGCAACACCATGTTTGAGTCAGCAGAAAGCAGACGCTCCAGGGACTAAGTCTACTTTGCCTACTGAGCATGCCCGTGGGACGACCTCTCATTGGAGGTCGGAGGTCACATGCGCAGGTTCCTCTCCTGCTCTGATTGGTCCACTGGGAAGGTCCCGGAAGGACGCCGCTATAAAAGAGTCACATGAGAGCTCGGCCATGCGCTAGTATAGACTCTTGTGGCTTATGATGTGCATGACGGATATTTGTGACTGCGAATGACTCATTATGAAACCCCAACCCTTGGTTGTGACTGTTAGGGCTTAGAGAGTCAGCGCCTGTCAGTGGCTAAGCTATACACCACAGTGCATCCTAGTCCTCTGCACTCCCTAGCTTCCGACTGTGCCTCCCTGCTCAGGGTACTGTCGTACCGCACCAGGTAGCAGTAACCACCAATGCGACGCTGTGCGCACCTCTAGTGCTTTCCTCCCCACCCTGGGTGGTTAGTGGCATCCGCTGAAGCGGTACTGTGAGCACTTGGCGTGATTATATATATATATATATTCCTACCTTTTGCTGGCACCGCAGCCGCAGCGCCGAGCGCTGATGGTCTAGAGGAGTTCTAGTCCTGTGCCTCTAGGACAGAGCTCTGTGACTTCTAATTAGAGCTCACTCAGCCGAGCTCTGTGAGTTCAACAGGCTCCGGCATTTGTTTTAGCGACTCTGTGGAGCAACAGAATTCGCTTCCATTCACACTGGGTGAAGTTAACCCACGTGTGAGCAAGTGTTCATCCACCATCTAGTTCCTTCATTACTCAGCAACAGGTTCCATCTCTGCACGGTGGACTCCGGGCTGCGAATGCACCTCATATCATCTTTTATAATATTTGGTGTGTTCTGCAGGCCCTAACATTCGGATTTTTTTTGCAGTCGCCATTATACTGTTTAATAACGGCAATCGCAGCCCCGGGGTTGGTAAAAAGCGCCGTTAAAAAGCTAAGGGGTTAAATGTAACTCTCATCATTCTCCCCTGCTCGCACCGATCACAGGGAGAGCAGGGGAGAATGACGATAGTGTTCAGCACCCGGCACCGGGGAACAGCGCTTACTGCAACGCTTCTTCCCTGGCACCCGTCCATGTGGTACTGATGCGGCACACACATGCCACATGTGTGCCGCAAGTATTACACACACGGACACTGACCTCTCCGGTATCGGAAATATCAAAACGTGTGAAAGAGGCATTATAGCGGGTTTTTATGTTTGGCAGCTGTCACACTCTAAAAGACACTTTTATTGCAAAAGATAGTTTTTGCATCACCACATTTTGAGAGCTATAATATTTTGGCCCACAGTCATGTGAGGTCTTGTATTTTTGCGGGACGAGTTGACGTTTTTATTGATAACATTTTCGGGCACATGACATTTTTTAATCGCTTTTTATTACGGTTTTTGGGATGCAGAATGAACAAAAACTAGCAATTCATGAATTTCTTTTGGGGGGGGCATTTATACCATTCCGTGTGTGGTCAAATTTAATAAAGCAGTTTTATTTTTCTGGTCAGTACGATTACAGCAATACCTCATTTGTGATTTTTTTTTTTTTTTTTTTTTAGTGCTTTTATACAATAAAAACTATTTTATATAAAAAGTAATAATTTTTGCATCGCCTTATTCTGAGAGCTGTAACTTTTTTATTTTTCTGGTGATGGAGATGTATTGTGGCTCGTTTTTTGCGGGACAAGATGACGCTTTCAGCGGTGCCATGTTTATTTATATCCGTCTTTTTGATTGCGTGTTATTCCACTTTTTGTTCGGCGGTATGATAAAGCATTGTTTTTTTTGCCTTGCTCAGTTTGGCTGGACGGCCAGGTCTAGGAAGACTTCTGGTGGTCCCAAACTTCTTCCATTTAAGGATTATGGAGGCCACTATGCTCTTGGGAACTTTGAGTACTGCAAAAATTCTTTTGTAACCTTGGCCAGATCTGTGCCTTGCCACAATTCTGTCTCTGAGCTCAGTGGCCAGTTCATTTGACCTCATGATTCTCATTTGGTCTGACATGCACTGTGAGCTCTTATATAGACAGGTGTGTCTTTACAAATCAAGTCCTATCAGTTTAATGAAACACAGCTGGACTCCAATGAAGGAGCAGAGCCATCTCATGGAGGATCACAACTAAATGGACAGCATGTGACTTAAATATGAGCGTCTTGGCAAAGGGTCTGAATACTTATGACCATGTGATATTTCAGGTTTTTTTTTACAATTTGCAAAAATTTCTACATTTGTTTTTTTTCAGTCAAGATGGGGTGCAGTGTACATTAATGAGAAAAAAAGAACTTGGGTCTCTAACCTCCCAAATGCACGTCTGGATGAATGGGCACTAATTCTCAGACACACCCCAAAATATTGTAGATCTTAAACCTCCTACTTTAGTCACAAACAACTCACTGACCCATAGCGTTTCAGTGAGGCTAAGTATGCACATGGGTTGTTCAGAGTGGAAGAGGACTTGAACTTTAGCTACCCATTGAGGTAGCATTCCTGAAGGTCAAACCTTCAGGTCGATTAACCTTGCCAAATAACATGCCATAAGAAGCCAAACTAGCCACTCCATTTCCAGATATGTGTTTCCGGGTGTTGACTCTCATCAATGCTAAATAGGAGGTCTGCTAATCCAAATAGTGTTTGATTTGGCTTCTTTTTCTAAGGGTACTGTCACACTAAGTGATGCACCAGCGATCCCGACAACGATATGGATCGCTGGTGCAGTGAGCTGCCACACAGGCAGATCTCACCAGCGACATAGCAGCGGTCGGGGGTCGCTACTTACCTGTCAGACGCGGCAATCCTGACGTCCTCCCGCCCGCGTCCACGCGTCGCTCGTCGGCGCCACAGGAAGCTGATGACGAGAAACGGCCCAGGCCGTTCTCGCGCGATCAGCGATAACCAGCGGGGGAGGTAAGTATCAAACATAGCGATATTGCTAGCAATATCGCTATCACGTCACAAACCAGTGACGTTATAGCGATATTGCTAGCGATATCACTTAGTGTGACAGGCCCTTAAGTCTTTTGACAAGACTGGTTAAAGGATCAATATTGACTTTTTGGATTGCTGCTGCAATACATGTCACTAGAGTTCAAGTCCTATTCCTCTCTGGAGGTGATATTTGCATATTTAAATTACCAGAGGAGCATTGCATGGCCTATAAGTCTCCTTAAGCCAGCTTGGCACTCTCCACAATGAAATCTCCACCTCCCCCTTAAAACCCATTGAGGCTAAGTTCACACAACAATATAAAAAGTTATTTAATACTCATCCAGAAAAAATTCTATTTTTCATTAGTATTATTATCTGTATGTAATCCTTATGACATCTGTTCTAATATATCAGCAGTTAAATTTACAAGGTTAAACTCTGATTCCTATGTTAATAAAAGCAATGTATCTATAAAAATTATATGCTATAAGGATAATTAAAAATGATCCGTATTGGATCTTTTTTATTTGATTTTTTTTGTACAATCATAGATTCACATGAACCCGTGAGGTCGGATAATGTTATTAATCTGTAGATATAGAGATAACATGCAGGTTAAGAGCGTTGTGAAGGTGCCTGGCTGCTGTACTGAATGTATGGCACTCGAGAGAAAATTACTTTTACTTCTCCTGAGAGTCTCTGACTTTCACTCATGCATGCGTTCTTGGAGTAATTACGCTCACAGCACTGGGAGTTGCAACTATGAACACGCCCCACCGTTGATTGACAACTGGCTCTGTACTCATGAACTATAAATAACATTTAATATTTTTACTGTAAAGCCACAGTTGGAACCAGTTAATTTAGCTGACTCAGCCGAAGACTAACTTTGATTCCAGAGCTCTGACTTCAATTCCCTACTAGAATGGCTAGTATAGGGACTGCAATGTAGATGTTTTGTATTGGTTTTAACACCTTCACTCCCAAAGCCTATTTTCACCTTCCTGACCAGGCCACTTTTTTCAATTCTGACCATTGTCACATTGAGGTAATAACTCTGGAACGCTTCATTGGATCGTATTTATTCTGAGACTGTTTTCTTGTGACATATCATACTTTATCATAGTGTTAAAATTTGTCCAATACGACTTGCATTTATTTGTGAAAATATCAGAAATTTGGCAAAAATTTGGAAAATTTTGCAATTTTCAAACTTTCAAATTTTATGCGCTTTAAATTAGAGCGTTAAGTCACAGAAAACAGTTAATAAACATTTAACACACGCCTACTTTACATCAACACAATTTTTGAAACATAATTTTTTTGTTAGGAAGTTAGGTTAAAAGTTGACCAGCAATTTCTAATTTTTCCAACAAAATTTGCAAAACCATTTTTTTAGGGACCACATCACATTTGAAGTGACTTTGAGGGGTCAGTATGACAGAAAATACCCCAAAGTGACACCATTCTAAAAACTGCACTCCTCAAAAACACATTCACAAAGTTTATTAACCATTCAAGTGCCTCACAGGAAATAATGCAATATGGAAGGAAAAATGGACATTTTTCCTTTTTTCACAAAAGTTTTTGTTTAGCCCCAATTTTTTTTGGTTTCCCACGGTTAAAAGGAGAAAATGGACCCCAAAATTTGTTGTTCAATTTTTCCTGAGTATGCCGATACTCCATATTTGGGGGAAAGCTACTGTTTAGAGGCACGGCAGGACGTGAAAACTGAAGAAAGGGCCTCGTTTTGTCTGCAGATTGAAACAGCACAAAAGCATTGTACAATGTGCATGGTCCAATATTTTTTTTTTACCATACTTTATCTTTTTGCATGGCATGGTATGATTGAGGACCTGACCTGATCTTTTCTAAGAGATCTGCACTCCCCATGAACTTATTATAATCCAGGATACAGTCTGACTTTGGGACTTGTGTTGTGGTTCCTCGGACAGTGACAAGGGAGCTGTTCTCATGGTATATGGTGGTCAAGATAAGGACATCCCTCTTGCGCTGCTTGACCACCAGCATGTTGTCGCTGCATTGGGTTTCGCTGTCACACTTTCTCAGCAGTTAGCCAATTAGTGGCTTAGGGAGGCCTCACTGAATTTTTTTTTTTTTTTTTTTTACACCTGGTACCAAATGCTACTGTATCTCTGACAGAGAAGGTCTTGAATAGATAGTGGGATGCTGGTGTAAAAGTTATCTATGTAGAGGTTATAACCCTCATCTAGCAATGGGTGCAGCAATTCCCATACAATTTTCCTACTCACCCCCAGAACAGGGAAGTATTCATGGGGTTAATCCGGGTGTGCTTCCCCTTATAGACCCGAAATCTGTGTGTGTACCCTGAGTTACTGTCGCACAACTTGTACAGTTTAATTCCGTACCTAGTCCTCTTACCGGGCAGATACTGTATCAATTTTAGCCTCCCTTTAAAATGATCCAGAAATTCATTTTACAGCTGTCCCTTTTGGGGATTGTACACCACATTAAATTATCTGAGAAGTGGTCAACTACTGGCCGAATTTTAGATAGACAAAGTTAGGATTGTCTCGGATGTGGTCACTGTAATGCAAACATTTTTGTATCTCTTCAAATCATGTCCTTGTCAGCCATACGGAATACCAGAGTGCTTGTAGAGTATATCAGTACTTCAGTATTGCCGAAGCTCTGTTTTTATGGCTATGACCATATGCAATGCTGAACAATGCCCCAAAATTTCATAATTTGTGCTGCATTTACACATTTACAGAAGTCCATCTGGCATATGATGTCGTTGGATTTTGGGTTAAAAATTGATTGGCATACAATTTTGTCTGAGCCACCAGAAGATTTATTATTTCCTTCCTGAAAAAGAATTTGAAAAAGTCAATTTAAGTGATTGTATTCCTGCGCTGTACATGAAATCCAGAATAAGAGGCTGTTAATTTTTTTTATTTTTTTTTTGGGGGGGGGAGGGTTGCAATCCATATGGCATCGATTGCTTCAGGGTTTGCCTGGGTCCTAGGGTGCCTTGCTGGGGGTCCCTCCTCACTAGATGAGGAGGGGGAGGAGGAGAGAAATAAAGGAACGTGGGATCTTCCTCACTGTTTGAATGGTGTCAGAGGCAAATAAAGCATATGCCTTCTCTGGTGAATAGCGTCTTCTTGACGAATGGGCCATTTTTATTTTATTCTTCAAAATATTGGGGATGTGTGTGTGAGTGGTGCCTTTAAACGTGTATTATGTGGGGCTTGTGTTAATGGTACTATTTATCATAAAAAAGACAGAAAAAAATTAAAGAAAAATTTAGAAGAAACACTTAGAAGAAAAAAATAAAAATAAAAATCAGTACTTGTAACATAGTAACATTGTTAGCAAGGCCAAAAAAAGACATTTTTCCATCCAGTTCAGCCTATAGTCCGTCAGAATAAATTGCCAGAATTTGTTTTTATTTGTAAAAAGTTTGTATAAAAAAAAAATTAGTGACATTCACTACATTAATGCCCTACCTATAAAGTTAATCTGAGCTAACTATTCTTTTTTTTTTTTTTGCAAAAGAATAGAGGTTGTGACTAACACTGCAACGTACGCTCCCCTAATGCATTAGCTTAGAAGTTACCCGGCGATAACGCTTATTTATTTATTTTATTTCTATATATTTAATTGACACTATTTTTTGTGTTTTGTTTGCAAAAGAAATACTGACGTCACCAATATTGTGATGTATGCTCCCCTAATGCACTAGCTTACAAGTTACCCAGTGATAACCATTATTTATATATATCTATATATATATATATATATATATATATATATATATATTTTTTTTTTTTTGCAAAAGGAAAATGCTTCCTCCCTACCCATAAAGATAATCTGTGATACTATTATTTTTTTTCTGAGAGAAAATCTGATATCACTTACACTGCAGCCTACCTATCTATAGAAGCTACTCTGTACTAGCTACAATTAGGGGTTTTTTTTCTAAAAAAAAAAAAAAAAATTGGACATCACTTAAACTACGTTTGCTACTCTACCTATATCTAAAAAATGAAAAAGTCCCTTGGCGCAGACTCTGATCAGCAGTGATACTGACCACTGAGCTGCGGTCACGGGAAGAGCACAAATGCTCAGTGTAGGACGCCACGCATACGTAAAAGGTGCAAAAAAAGTGTGCGGAGTTTAGGGCTGGGTGGATGTGGGGGGCTAGAACAATGATTGATAAACTGCTGCTACTGTGATCACAGTGCACACAGACAGCACAGTACAGCACTGGATCGTAAGGGGCAGGAGACCATAGGAAACAGATCACACTCGCCACCAATGATTTTCGCTCTCCTGGGTACACCGAAAGGGTATTCAACTGCTGTGCACATCAACTCTGAGGTAAAGATGGTGTGCAGAATGATGATTTTAGTTTAACTCCTTTAGCACTGATTGATCAGCAAATATTGTTCAGCCAATCAGCACCAAAAGGGTTAATCAGCCTAGGTGATGTGGCCATCCCTTGTGACTGTTAATTAATGCCACATTAATGCCACAAATTAATGCCACATTAATTTTTTTTTTTTAACAACTTTATTGTGACATTGCTGTGATTGGCTGGTCAGAATTAATGAACCAATCACAGCGATCGGCGATGTGGGGAGGGGGGGGGAGTACATGCCCCCGGGGGCGACATGTAGAGATGTCATGCTGTCAGCAGCCGTCTTAACTCGGTCACCGTGCAATGATCAGAAATAGCTGCACTGTACACTACCTTTTCAAAAGTTTAGGGTCTCTTAGAAATTTCCTTACTTTTGAAAGAAAAGCACAGTTTTTTCCAATGAAGCTAACATTAAATGATTCAGAAATACACTCCAGTCCTCGCAGACCCCAACAGGTCATGTTTTCAGGATTTCCATAGTGTTATACATGTGAGAGAATTCCTGATGCCTTGATGATACTTCTATCACCTGTGAAATACTAAGTAAATCCTGAAAACATGATATGTTGGGGGCCGTGAGGACTGGAGTTTGGGAAACACTGCTCTACCATGTTAATGTGGTGAATGACTATTCTAGCTGCAAACATCTGGTTTGTAATAAAATATGTTCATAGGTGTGTAGAGGCCCATTTCCAGCAACCATCACTCCAGTGTTCTTATGGTACTTTGTGTTTGCTAACTGTGTAAGAAGGCTAATGGATGGTTAGAATACCCTTGAAAACCCTTGTGCAAGTATGTTAGCACAGCTGAAAACAGTTTGGCTGATTAGAGAAGCTATAAACCTGACCTTCCTTTGAGCTAGTTGAGAATCTGGAGCATTACATTTGTTGGTTCCATTAAACTCTCAAAATGTCCAGAAAAATGAACTTTCACGTGAAACTCAATTCTTGTTCTTAGAAATGAAGGCTATTCTATGCGAGAAATTGCCAAGAAAATGAAGATTTCCTACAACGGTGTGTACTACTCCCTTCAGATGAGCGCACAAACAGGCTCTAACCAGAGTAGAAAGAGAAGTGGGAGGCCCCGCTGCACAACTGAGCAACAAGACAAGAACATTACAGTCTTTAGTTTGAGAAATCAACACCTCACAAGTCCTCAACTGGCAGCTTCATTAAAAAGTACACACAAAACGCCAATGTCAACGTCTACAGTGAAGAGGTGACTCCGGGATGCTGGCCTTCAGGGCAAAGTGGCAAAGAAAAAGCCATATTGAGACTGGCTAATAAAAAGGAAAAAATAATATGGGCAAAAGAACACAGACATTGGACAGAGGAAGATTGGAAAAAAGTGCTATGGACAGACGCATCCAAGTTTGAGGTGTTTGGATCACACAGAAGAACATTTGTGAGACGCAGAACAACTGAAAAGACGCTGTATGGTGGAGGTAATGTGATGGTCTGGGGTTGCTTTGGTGCAGGTAAAGTGGGAGATTTATACAAGGTAATAGGGATTTTGAATAAGGAAGGCTATCGCTCCATTTGCATCACCATGCCATATCCTGTGGACAGCACTTGATTGGAGCCAAATTCATCCTACAACAGGACAATGACTCAAAGCACACCTCCAAATTATGCAAGAACTATTTAGGGAAGAAGCAGGCAGCTGGTATTCTATCTGTAATGGAGTGGCCAGCGCAGCCACCAGATCTCAACCCCATTGAGCTGTTGTGGGAGCAGCTTGACCGTATGGTACGCAACAAGTGCCCATCAAGCCAAACCAACTTGTGGGAGGGGCTTCTGGAAGAATGGGGTGAAATTTCTCCAGATTATCTCAGCAAATTAACTGCTAGAATGCCAAAGATCTGCAATGCTGTAATTGCTGCAAAGGGAGCATTCTTTGACGAAAGAAAAGTTTAAAGGAGAAAATTATTATTTCAAATAAAATTCTTTTTTTTCGAACCTTGTCAATGTCTGGACTAGATTTTAAATTCATTTGACAACTCAGTTGATTAATAAAGCATGAGTTTTCATGGAAAACAAAAGTTTGGGGTCACCCAGACAATTTTGTGAACGGTAGTGTATATGCACTTCGTTTTGTGGAAGCGCACTTCCCGCAGCGCCGTACATATATTGCACAGCGTATGTCATGAAGGGGTTAAAGATTTTTTTTTTTTTTTTGTAGACTCTCCTTACAGCAAACTACTATAAGAAGATACAAGTTGTAGAACAGCACGTGCTATTGCTTCTGCACTGAGCACCATTTAAGAGTTTAATCATTAAATCTGGTCCTGAGGCACATTGAAACACAACAAAACTGATCCTTGAATCTGCAACATGCTGACATCTGTGAAATTCCTACTGTGATCATAATTTAATTCATGGACCAGTTAGCACATGGCACAAAGCAAGTGACAAGGCTGGTACATAATAGTCAGTCCATGACCAGAAATGTACACGATTTTTACATCAGAATTCTATTGCAAATCCCTACAAAATGGAGTACATGGCATGTGAATGGTTAAAAACGTGTAGCCTTGCGATAACGGATTTGACAACAGTCGGTATACATGGAATTTGTATTCTCATAGATTACTGAGTACATATATTTCATGGGCAACATTACATTTGTGTAAATTTCTCACAGTGGATCGGTTGCACATAGCAACTGCAAAGTCTGCGTGGTGATCAATCAAATTAAGACGCAAAAGCAGTCATTGGTCTTTGTCAGTGGCTTCTTCCTCTTGGGTAAAGTTATGGGGTGTATTTGCCTGACATCTGGTAATGTGACGCTCTCAGGACTCAAGTACTCGCTATTGCAATGGCATGTGTGGCACAATGGCTCAGTGGCTTGCAACACTGAAGTCCTTGGTTTCAATCTTAGAGACAACATCTGCATGGAGTTTGTATGTTTTACCCATGTTTGCGCAAGTTTGATCTGAGCACTGTGGTTTCCTCTCACAATGCAAATACCGTACATAATGATAGGAAATTTAGATTGTGAGTCCCTCTGGGGACAGCAAGTGATGCCAGTGTCTTACAGCTGATTGGTTTCCACTCCACTAAACTCCAACAGTCTTTACGGATTGCAACAGCCAGGCTCATATGAACTGGGTGGTCTGAAGGCAAACTAAATTTCATTCTAAATCCCTGTCTATTTAGTGCCATAATGTAAGGTATTTTCTAATATACGGTAATTGTGTTTAAAAATGCCCTACAGTTCCCTAATGACTCTATCGGCTATTCAATTTTTTAATTATTTTTCCTATTTCGTGTGGGATGGCGATATGTTTAAGAATCCCAGTGCATGATGGGATACTCAAACAAAGCGTCATCAATGCAGGAGGTAGAGGCTGCGGTCACTGTCACAGCTCTTGCCCCATCCCTGAAATGAAGCATAATCGTTTCAGGGGGTCTGGGATAGTCCTTGCGGCCCCCCCCCCTCGAGCTTTGCACTGTGTAAGTGTCTGCTCTGTTGTTGGCTCAGATTGCTATGGGGGGTAAAGGGGAGTGATTTTGAACCTTTCTATTAATTTTTTGTATTTTTAAAACTTTATTTTTTACTTTTCATTGCATTTGTCTGATCTCTTCTTCTTCTATATACAACAATAACATCGGCTGGCTTTCACAGGAGTACCGACATGATGGGCACAGTGGTCTTCAGCAGACCCCAAACTGTCACAGCAACCCAGTGGTGAAGCGCAATTGTGTCACGGGAGTGCTAATGGGCAGTTAGAACAGCGTGCCCCCCCCCCCACTGATGCATGCTGAAAATGCCCCGCTCCACTCATGGCTGTTATAGGCAGATGATCGCTGATTAATACAGCCGTCATCTGCTAGCAAGGATGTGCGCTTACCTTCTGAGCCCGCATGAAAGTCAGGGAGTCGGCATTTGATGTGCTAGTATGTTATATGTCGGTAAGGGGTTAGAGAGAGTCATGTATCAGCACAAAATGACTGATCAAGCCAAGCACAGCACTTTGAAGTGGACTAAAGTCTCTAAAATAAAGTCACTAAAATAAAAATCATAACTTTAGTGACCAAATCTATTCTTAAGTTTGCCAGAAATTGTTCTTTATTCAAATACGGTAATGATATGCTTGGTGCACCCTTGGCATGACTAAACAAATCAGAGTATTTCAGAGTTTGCTTTGGAGTCCAGATACAAAATTGTCAACAACTCCCTCTTTTCTATTGTCATTAATATGTGATTATTGCATATTATGTCTCTGTACAACTTAGTTGTTCCTCCCATACGTTAAGACTTGTCTTCACGTGCCCAGGGTGACCCTGTTTATAAAACAAATGATAATTGCCCCTTCCTTCTATGTTACATTAAATTGCAGCAAGACTTGAAATTCCAGTCCTTTCAGCTGTGATGATCCTTCATATAAAATCAAGGCTGCAATTATATTTAGTAAAGGTGAAACAATGTAATTAGGTGCCTTGCTTGAAGGAAGTGCAGAATACTTTCTGAAAAGCAACTTCATCAAGGACTTTAGAAATGTGTTTTATAATATATCTGCCAAAAAAATGTATTTTAGTAAATTGAAAGTTTGATTAATAACCAAAGTTTGGTAATTATGTTTTATTTACTTTGAGAGAATGCAGTTTTTTTCATTCCATTACAGCCCCACCTCCACCACTTGAACCTTCCACAATCCCACTACCCACCCTTGAAAAACCTCTACTTCTGCAAGCACAGCCTCCCCAATCACACACCGTGCCCATCTAACACCACATCATATACATTGCCAGCAGCTTTTGTTTTGGCCAAAAGATTTTTTTAATCCACCATGACAAGGAGACTCTTTTAGCCGGGCCCTAGTCTACGCTAACCTATTAAACATTTGTTAAAATATCCAATACTTTTTAGGTATATTTTTATTTTAAATGTTTAAAATGACCAACAATACCACATACAAGGGACAAATACCACCACACTATGACCAGACCACATATTACCACCACAGTGACAGAGTAATACCACATACAAGGAATAAATACTGCCATACCATGGCCGGACCACATATTCCCAACACATAGTGACTGACTAATACCACATACAAGGGACAAATACTGACACACCAAGACCAGACCACATATTACCACAACATAGTGATCAAATAATACCACATACAAGGAACAAATACCCCCACACCATGACCAGACCACATATTACCACCATATAGTCATCAAATAATACCCCGTGCAAGGAACAAATACCACCACACAATGACGGATCACATAGTACCACCATGTAGTGACCGAATACTACAATACTGATCATTAATAAAAAAACACAATACTAATATTACCATAAGTGCCACTATACCCAGGAGCGCTTTATATAGTATACAGCATAGTGTCCGTGTACATGTAATACATTGATCACCAATGACATTATACACAGGAGCTCTGTATATAATGTATAGTGTACAGGTAATACAGTGACCACCAGTGACATCATACACAGCTCTGCATATAGTGTCAGTGTACAGGAAATACAGTGATCACCAGTGACATTATACACAGAAGCTCTGTATATAATGTCAATGTACAGGTAATCCAGTGATCACCAGTGACATTATACACAGGAGCGTTGTGTATAATGTCAGTGTACAAGTAATACAGGGATCATCGGTAACATTATACACAAGTGCTCTGTATGTAATATACAGTGTATAGGGTAAGTGTACAGGAAATACATTGATTCATCAGTGAGACTCCTTCATCTTTGCTTTTCTTCTTCCTCCAGCACAGACTGCCATTACTACTTCCAGCCAGGACTTGTCTCTGCAGAAAATAACTTATCTAAAACATTGCTTGCAGAGCACACTACTTGATTGTTTCCCAACTTCTACACTACACCAGATGAAGAAAAAACTGCACAGTACCAGCCCTACACAGTACCAGCCCCCCCATTGAAAACAGTATCCTCAAAAATAAAATACATCACTTCTGTAATAATATCCCTTAATTAGCCCCTACAGTAATAACCATATGTTCTCCCATTCTGCCCCATGTGATGTTCCATACAGCTACCATGTGATCTCCCCACCAGTGTCCCATTATCCTGCCCCACCTGTGTCCCATGATCCTGCCCCATCTGTCTTTCATGATCCCGCCCCATCTGTGTTTTTCATGATCCCACCCCATCTGTGTCCCATGATCCTGCCTCATCTGTGTCCCATGATCCTGCACCATGTCTCCATCCTGCCCCATGATCCTGCACCATGTGTCTCTATCCTAACCCATGTTCCTGCCCCATCTGCCTCCATATTGCACCATGTGTCTCCATCCTACCCCATGATCCTGCACCACGTGTCTTCATCTTACCCCATGATTCTGCACTGTGTCTCCAACCTTCCCTATGTTCCTGTCCCATCTCTCCAATCTGCCCCATGAACCTGCCCCATCTGACTTCATCCTGCCCCATGATCCTGCCCCATCTGTCTCGATCCTGACCCATGTATCTCCAACCTACCCATTGTTTCTGTCCCATCTGTCCCAATCCTACCCTATGTGTCCCATGATCCTGCCTTATCTGCCCGCATATTGCAGCTTGCAACTTTCAGTAAAAAAAAAACCCAAAAAACCCCACTTTCTCCTTACCTTGCCGCGGTCCAGCGCTGTAGTCTCCTCCATGTTTGTGAAGCGCGGACTCATGACCGTAACGTTATACGCCAGCGACGTGTCGGTGACGTGTAGGGTCTATCACAATGGTCAAAATGAACCAATAGGAAAAAAAATCTCCTATTGTTGCCAGGTTCCGGCCAGCAGATCTCTGCGGGCGCACTGCGCATGCACCTGCCATTTTCTCCCAAAAGAAGCCGGCGGTCCAGGGAACTTCAGGGGGGCCTGCAGGGACAACGGAGGTACTGGGTGGGTGATCGGGGGACCCTATTTTTCTCTCCTCTGTTGTGCGATCACATCAGAGGAGAGAAAAATTAAATGGAAAATCTGCCTTTTTTTTGCGGTCGCCGTTATACCGTTAATAACGGCGATTGCAACACCAGGGTCAGTAAAATCGAACTGAATCATGTTCTCTGTAGTCTCGGCTACCCCCGGCAGCCGAGATCCCGGAGAAATTCTGATGCTGGGTGGGACACTATAACCTTAAACAATAACGCCACTTTTTAATAGCGCTGAAGTTTAAGTACCCTTAACTGCCGTCGTTATAAGGGGAACAGCGCTTACTGCAATGCTTCTTCCCTGACGCCAGTCTGTGTGGTACTGATGTGGCACACACGCCACAAGTATTACACACACAGACACTGACATCTCTGGTATAGAAAATATCAGGACGTGTGAAAAAGGCCTTATAGCGGGTTTTTATGTTTGGCAGCTCTCACGCTAAAAGACGCTTTTTATTGCAAAAATTAGTTTTTGCATCACCACATTTTGAGAGCTATAATTTTTCCATATTTTGGCCCACAGTCATGTGAGGTCTGGTTTTCTGTGGCTGAAGCAGCATCTGCATGCTATAGAAGCTGTCAGCGCTGCACTTTCTGCACACTGACCTGACAGACTTCCTGATATGTACTGCACATGACAGGAAGTTTCTCAGCTCTGGTAACCCTGATGTCATCATGACGACATCGGGTTACCATGGCAGCGATCGGGGTCTCCGATCCAAAGGCAGAGGGGCTGTGAGCCCTCTGCCTGCTCCCAAAATGCTGAGATTATGTTCGATCACAGCAATTCGGCACTTGGTGCCGGGTGTCAGCTGTGAGAATCAACTGACATCCGGCCGCGATCGGCCATACACCACTCGTGTGCATGGCCGATCGCTATGACGTACTATCCCGTCCGTGGCCAGATAGGCCCAGGGCACATAGACGGGATAGTACATCTAACGTCAGAAAGGGGTTGAGCACCTTGAGGGGTTCAGTTTTTAGAATGGTATCACTCTTGAGTATTTCGTGTAATATAGACCCCTCAAAGTCTCTTCAAATGTGAAGTGGTCCTTAAAAAAAAAAAAAAATGGTTTTGTAAATTTTGTTGGAAAAATGAGAAATTGCTGTTCAACTTTTAACCCTTCTAACTTCCGAACGGAAAATAATTGTTTAAAAAATTGTGCTGATGTAAAGTAGACATGTGGTAAATGTTATTTATTAACTATTTTGTGTGACATAATTCTCTACTTTACGATCATAAAAATTGAAGTTTGAAAATTGCAACGCTTTCAAAATTTTACCCAAATTTCCAAATTTTTCACAAAAGTTTTCATGCAAGTCATAGCACAGAAATTTTACCACTGTTGTGAAGTACAATATGTCATGCAAAAACATTCTCAATCAGTGGGATCTGTTGAAGCCTTCCTGAGTTATTACCTCATAAAGTGACACTGGTCAAAATGTTAAAATTTGGCATGGTCATGAAGGTGCAAACAGGTTTGGGGAGGGTAAAGGGGTTAAGCAAGTGATAAAAGATGAAAACAACATTTTCTACATTTTCTAAACCTCTCTACTTTTGCTATGCAGGCTGCCGACATATTAATGGCTCCTAGAACACTTTGAAGCTCTCAGTAGATAACAAATGCTGAGTGAGTAGCCAGGACTGGATTTTGATTGAGTGCCCGATTGTATATAGAGTGGCAGAGCATTCCCCAGACAACCAATAATTTAATGATAGCATTTCAAGGTGTAGATGTGTGTATATTTTTGCCTATGGAGCTTATACTCTAAACTCAATAAATTCAGACAGGCTCAAAAAGGCTACCTCAGACAGGCTTGGCACAAACCACTCCAACTGGAAGACATACAACAACGGGGTCCAGTGGATTGTTACCTACAGAAGGGCTGTTGTCCAGAGTTGCTCAGGAATGATCACCAAGCAGGATCAAGACCAAGAAGTCTTGTTAAGGGCTCATACTCACTTGCGGGAGACTCGCACGATTCTCGTGCAAGTCTCTCGCATGAAAACCTGACCCTGCTGCCGGCACTTGCACAGGAACGTGCGGCTGCATAGAAATACATGTAGCCGCACGCTCCAGTCCGAGTGCTGGCGGCAGTGTCAGGTTTTCATGCAAAAGAATCATGCGAGTCTCTCACAAGTGAGTATGAACCCTAAGGACAGAATCATGATCGGTAAGAATATTCAGAAAATATACGGTAAGCTGAGGTCAAAACAAAGAGCAATGAAACAACAAGTAGCTAGTTAGATCTGGACCTGAGAAGCACAAGACTATATCTGGCAGCTTCCAGTAGTAGTAGTGCTTTCCAGTTAGCTGGAACAGGGAGCTAATAACTCCAGCTTGACAGAACACACCCATACTGCCAAACTGGACAGCACTACAGGTACCAGCTACCCAAATCTAAGTAGCTGGACAGAGCCTGTGCCATCTAGAGCTTCGGGTTCCTTCTCTTTTATCACCAGTGGCTGGCGATAGAAGATTTTGTCGCTTGAGCAGATATTGCTGGAGAAGTTACATATATTTTGAATAATTTTGTTTCCATTTTTCATCATTTACATATAGTTGACATCTCTATAGATCCTGAGTAATTCCACTGCTTTTCCTTTTCTTAATGTTGCAATTTCAATGTTGATTATATAGTTGTGACCTCAAGTTTTGAGACTGACATAAACAGTGGTTTTCACAAAAGTTTGCTGCTTTAGTATTTTTAGATCTTTCAGTCAGAGAGTTTTTCCTCACGGTGCTAGTGGGGATGTCACCAAGGTCACCGCAGTTCAGCCCGGCTGGAAATGGAGCCTCAGTGACTGGACGTAGCTTCAATGACGTCACCACCTGTCTCTGAGGCTGCGCTTGCAGCAGTTCAGTCATCAGAGGTTTTCAGCCTGGACGGACGCATCTTGGCACCATCCAGGTTGAAAATTGTTTATCCCCCAGATATGAATTACAGCGTGGGACAGAACGACGGACAGGTATGGTATATTGGTGGTGTTGTTTTTATTTTACTTTTATTACAGGAGATCAAGGGCTTCGCTGGGATTAGGCGTTTAAATAAAAATGGAAAACTGTGTTTAGTCTTATTTGAAATAAAGGACTTTATTCTGGCTGTGTCTTTATTTACAATTCAACTACAGGATTAGTAATGGATGGGTGTCTTATAGATGACTCTCCATTACTAAGCTGTGGGCTTGATGTCATCTGAAAGGTGACATCAATCCCACAAATATTACCCCACTTGCCACCGCTACAGGGCAAGTGGGAAGAACCGGGCAAAGTGCCAGAATTGGCTTATCTAATAGATGATATCACAGATATTCACAAACCTTTTCAAAGTGCCAGAATTGGCTTATCTAATAGATGATATCACAGATATTCACAAACCTTTTCAAAGCTGAATGATTCATGTGAGAAGTACATTTGACGTGTGTGCCTGTGGATTTTAAGCCCCTTTGCTATGGATAATTGTCATTATGATCTGCTTCTTTGCTTAAGGCCGCATTCACACGTTCAGTATTTGGTCAGTATTTGTAAGCCAAAGCCAGTGATAAATACAGAACTGGTGATGTGTTTCTATTAGACCACATTCACACGTTCAGTATTTTACATCCGTATTTGTGGGTGATAAATACAGAAGTGGTGACGTGTTTCTATTATACTTTTCCTCTGATTGTTCCTCTCGGCTTTGGCTTACAAATATTTATGTAAAATACTGACCAAATACTGATTGTGTGAACATGGCCTTATACTTTTCCTCTGATTGTTACATTCTGGGTTTTGACTTACAGATACTGATGTAAAATACTGACCAAATACAGGAACAGGGGGATTGGAGCTGAGGGCGCCATCGGCTTCATCTGCCTAAGGCACCAAAGTACCTTGTCCCGGCCCTGCTTAAGATTAACCCTGTGTCTGCAGATTAACCTTTTTCCGACGTTGGGCCTATTAGTATGCCCACGTTCGAATCCCTCCCTTTGATTGGGGCTCTGGTACTGAGTTCACATCTTTCCCAGCACGTCAGCTGTTTTGAACAGCTGACATGTGCCTCTAACAGCCGCGGGTGGAATCAGGATCCACCTGCGGCTTTTAACCTCTTAAATGCCGCTGTCAATCTGACAGCGGCATCTAACTCGCGCTTCTGAGAAGGGTGCAGGAAATCCCACCCATCGGTGACTCCACGTTATCGCAGGTCACCGATGGGTTGCCATGACAACCAGAGATCTCCAGGAGACCTCTATGGTTGTCACTGTCGGATTGCTATGTGTGCCTCCCAGAGGTCGGCACTCATAGCAAGTGAGCATTTCTGCTACATACAGGCGATCTGATTATCACCTGCTACATACAGGCGATCTGATCATCACCTTTATGTAGCAGAGCCAATCGAACAGCTGCAGCTTCTAGTCTCCCATGGAGACTATTGAAGCATGCAAAAAGTAAAAAAAAAGTTTTTAAAAATATAAAAAATTTCAAATCACCCCCTTTCAAAATAAAACAAAAAAAAATACACATATTTGGTATCACCGCCTTCAGAATTGCACGATCTGTCAATATAAAAAAAAGTATAACTCAGTTGGTAAATGGTGTAACGAGAAAAAAATTAAAAATGCCAGAATTGCGTTTTTTTGATCGCAGCTACATTGCAATAAAATGCAATAACTGGCGATCAGTAGATCGTATCTAAACCAAAATGGTATAAATAAAAACATCCACTCAGCATGCAAAAAATACGCCCTCACCCAACCCTAAATCACTGAAAATGGAGACGCTACAAGTCTCAGAAAATGGCGCCTTTTTTTTTATTTTACCAAAGTTTGGATTTTTTTTCACTACTTAAATAAAAAAGAACTTGGACATGTTTGGTGTCTATGAACTCGTAATTACATTGAGAATCATAATTGCAGGTCAGTTTTAGCATTTAGTGAACATGGTAAAAAAAAAACCTGTGGAATTGCACTTTTTTTTGCAAATTCACCGCACTTGAAACTTTTTGTTACTGTTTTCCAGTACAAGATCCGTTAAAACCAATGGTATCATTCAAAAGTACAACTTGTCCTGCAAAAAACAAGCCCTCAAATGGCCATTTTAATCTAAAAATAAAAAAGCTATGGCTCTAGGAAAGAAGGGGAGCAAAAATCGAAACCACAAAAATGGAAAATGCCCCGGGGGTTAAGGGATTAACAGTGTTGGCAAACATAACAGATTTAATTAAAATTATTAGTAGAAATTCCTTTTCCACCTTTCAACCTGGATTTACAGTTTATTTCTTGAATAAAATGCATAACTTGCCAAAAGTAACCCTGCTTAGTCTACTCTGTTTTTATTACTTATTTCTTGCTAAATGTGTAAATCTGTATCACCCTCTCCTTTTCTCTTAGATTTACGGGATCAGTGTTCTTCAAAACCGTGTCATGTACTTGGTTCCGATATATGCTTGGATTTGCTTGGAGACTTCTACTGTAGCTGCAAGAAAGGATGGATGGGGAAAACATGTGGCACTGGTATTTTAGATTAAATTTAAGATGTCCGTACATAGACATAGGTTGAATGTAACCTTGCTGATAATAGATACCACAATGTACTTTAATATCATATGTTGGGAGGGTTTTACTATAGGACTGCAGTAAAGCAATACATCCATAATATCTGTAATAAGTGAGTAAAAAGCAGGGGTCATGCACTACACTTATGAGTAAATATAGAGTGACACTAAGGCTGTGTGCACACGGTGCGGTTTCTGCTGCGTTTCCGCAGCGGTTTTGCCGCTGCGGAAACGCAGCAGTTCCGCTGACCAAGTACAGTACAATGAAACCCTATGGGGTTTCAAAAACGCTGTGCTGACGGTGCGGTTTTTTCCGCGCGGTTTTGCTGCGGTTTACAAACCGCAGCATGTCAATTGTTTGTGCGGTTTCTGCAGCAGTTTCATACCTCTACCATAGTAGAGGTATGAAACCGCAGACCAAAACGCAGGAAAACCGCAGGTCACTTTACCTGCGGTTTTACCTGCGTTTCCGCGCGGAAAAAACCGCAGCGGAATCCGCAACGTGTGCACATAGCCTTAAAGACTACATTATTGCAATATTTAGTTTTTATTTGCTTGCTAATTGTAAATATTATAAGCAAGGAATATTGCTTGTGCTCTTCACCACACAGTGTCAGCATTAAGTACTGCAGTTATAATTGACATTCTTTAACATTTTTGACATTTGTAGAACCAGAAGTTTGTCTTGGTACATTTCATACAGAATATTTTACTATCCCTAGTGTAACTGAATTGAATTCCTTCTTCCAAAAACATATATGGCTTTTTATATATATACACACGTGGTCAAAATTGTTGGTGCCCCTCGTTTAATGATAAAAAAAAACCCCACAATGGTCACAGAAATGACTTGAATCTGCCAAAAGTAATAATAAATCAAAAATCTATGAAAATGAACAAATGAAAGTCAGACATTGCTTTTCAACCATGCTTCCACAGAATTTTTTTAAAAATAAAACTCATGAAAGAGGCCTGGACAGAAATGATGGTAGCCCTGAAAATAATATGACAGAAGGGACATGTTAAGCCAGGGTGTTCCACTAATTAGCATCACAGGTGTCTACAATCTTGGAATCAGTGAGTGGGTCTGTATAGAGGGGTACAGATACTCACTGTGCTGTTTGGTGACATGGTGTGTATCACACTTAACATGAACCAGAGGAAGTGAAGGAAAGCGTTGGCTCAGGAGATTAGAAAGAAAATTATAGACAAACCTGTTAAAGGTAAAAGTTATAAGACCATCTCCAAGCAGCTTGATGTTCTTGTGACTACAGTTGCACATATTATTCAGAAATTTACTGTATTTTTCGTACTATAAGACGCACTTTTTTCCTCCCAAAATGTGGAGGAAAATGGGGGGGGGGGTGCATCGTATAGTTCGGATGTACTGGCTCTGGCTGTGGTGGAGAGGAGGGGGAGTGGTTTTGGTGGAGCCAAGGGTCACAGAGGCAGGAGCTGGTGGCTGCGGCTAACTCCTGTGCCCACTGCTAAAGAGAAATGAATATTCATTGCATTTCACGCCCATGGGCGTGGAGGGCAATGAACATTTATTTTTGGCATCCTGATATGATTGGCCCCATCTCAGTCCTGGTATGCATGGTCCCATCCTTATCCTGGTATGATTGGCCCCATACCGATCCTAGTATGCATGGTCCCATCCTTATCCTGGTATGATTGGTCCTATCCTTATCCTGGTAAGATTGGTCCCATTTTTATTATTATTATTTATTTATATAGCACCATTGGTTCCATGGTGCTGTACATGAGAAGGGGTTACATACAGATTACAGATATCACTCACAGCAAACAAACTAACAATCACAGACTGATGTAGAGTGGAGAGAGGACCCTGCCCTTTCAGGCTTACATGCTACAGGATGGTGGGGAAGGAGGCAGTAGGTTGGGGGGTTACAGCAGTTCCAGTGATGGTGAGGTGGTAGTTGCAGTAGTGGTGAGGAGGCATCGGGGATCACTGCAGGCTGTAGGCTTTCCTGAAGAGGTGGGTTTTCAGGTTCCGTCTGAAGGATCCGAATGTGGTTGATAGCCGGATGTGTTGGGGCAGGGAATTCCAGAGGATGGGGGCTATTCGGGAGAAGTCTTGGAGGCGGTTGGGTGAGGAGCGAATAAGTGTGGAGGAGAGAAGGAGGTCTTGGGAGGACCGGAGATTCCTTGAGGGAAGGTATCTGGAGATTAGTTCAGAGATGTATGGAGGAGACAGGTTGTAGATGGCCTTGTAGGTCAGTATTAGTAATTTGAACTGGATATGCTGAGGGAATGGGAGCCAGTGAAGAGATTTGCAGAGGGGAGAAGTGGAGGAGTAGCAAGGAGAGAGATGAATTAGTCGGGGGGCAGAGTTGAGAATGGACTGGAGAGGTGCAAGGGTGTTAGCAGGGAGGCCACAGAAAAGGATGTTGCAATAGTCGAGGTGGGAGATGATGAGGGCATGCACAAGCATTTTAGTAGATTGAGGGTTGAGGAAGGAACGGATTCTGGAAATATTTTTGAGCTGGAGGCGACAGTAGGTGGAGAGAGCTTGGATGTGCGGATTGAAGGACAGGGCAGAGTCAAGGGTTACTCCGAGGCAGTGGACCTCCGGTACGGGGGAAAGCGTGATGTTGTCAATTGTTATAGAAAGGTCGGGTAAGGAAGATCTGTGAGATGGGGGAAAGATGATCAGTTCAGATTTGTCCACATTGAGTTTGAGGAAGCGAGAGGAGAAGAAGGAGGATATGGCTGATAGACACTCTGGGATTCTGGAGAGCAGAGAGGTGATGTCTGGGGCAGAGAGGTAGATCTGAGTATCATCGGCATAAAGGTGGTACTGGAATCCGTGGGACTTTGAGTTGCCCCAGACCAAGTGTGTAGATTGAGAAGAGTAGAGGTCCTTGAACAGAGCCTTGGGGGACTCCAACAGAGAGAGGGTGAGATGAGGAGTTAGTGTGGGAGTGGGAGACGCTGAATGTGCGGTTGGAAAGGTATGAGGAGATCCAGGATAGGGCGAGGTCTTTGATGCCAAAGGAAGAGAGGACCTGTAGTAGGAGGCAGTGGTCAACTGTGTCGAAAGCAGAGGACAGGTCTAGAAGCAGGAGTATAGAGTATTGTACGTTAGCTTTGGCTGTATGTAGGTCGTTGGTAATTTTGGTCAGGGCTGTCTCAGTGGAATGATGGGGGTGGAAGCCAGATTGTTGATTGTCAAAGAGCAAGTCCCATCCTGGTATGGCCCCATCAGAAAAGATTAAAAAAATCTATTACACTTACCATCCTTCGTTCCCTCGCAGCGTCCTGCTACTTTGCCAGCATCTGCTTAATCCTTGTAAGCAGCGCATGGCAAGGACGTCATGCGCTGCTCACAAGCAGAGCACAGCTGCCGGAATACTCGCCAGGACTGTTCATCGTAAAGAGCAGTGCGTATTCATTGCTCTTCAGTAGCGCGCAGTGTCAGCTACTGGCTGCTGCTGGCGATCACGGGTGCTAATACTTGAGAGGAATTAATAGATTTTTGATTTATTATTACTTTTTTCAGATTCAAGTTATTTCTGTGAGCATTGTGGGTTGGTCTGTCATTAAACGAGGGGTACCAACAATTTTGATCATGTGTGTATGACTGTTATTTTGACCGCTGTGCTGATACATGCATATTTATATAATATATTTATAAGTAAAATTTGTTCATGTTATGTCTTCAGATATAGATGAATGTGCTGACAAGAATGGAGGATGCTCCCACTATTGTGCCAACAAACCTGGGACATACCACTGTTTTTGCCAGAGTGGCTATCGTCTTCTAAAGGACAACAGAACTTGTGCAGGTGAGTTTTACTTATAAATGAGTTTTAATTTGATTCTAGTTTTGTGTAGGAAGGAGGGGTAAAAAGATACTCATTCCTGGTTTCAAATTGACCACTCAGTAAAAGAAGTGTTAGGCTAGGACTATATTCATCGCTTACTACAAGAAATCGCTAGAAATCCGTAGAAATGCATTAAGTAGTTACAAATTTCTTATTTGAATCCGTTCATGCTGGGATTGCTGAGTGATTTAACCCCTTAGTGACCAAGCAATATGTAGTTTGCCCCCAAATTTCACTTGTGTCACTTTATGTGGTAATAACTCTGGAATCTTTCAACATACAGTATTTCACTGATTGAGACTTTTGTTTGTGACATATCGTACTTCATGTTGGTGGTAAATTTAGGTCTTATATATTTTACATTTATTAATAAAAATATCAGACATTTCACAAAAATAAAAAAACTAGCAATTTTCAAATTTTGAATGTTTATACCTTTAATCAAGATAGTGCTACTACACAAAATAGTTAATAAATAACATTTACCTTATGTCTACCTTACATCAGCGCCATTTGTCAATTCTCATTGTACTTTAAAGGTTGAAAAATTTGGCAGCAATTTTTTTTTTTCAAGGAAATTTATAAAACTTAAGTACTTCTGGCCGGTGGCCACCACCGCAGGCACCGAGAACAGCTAATCACCGGGGGGTGCCGAGTGTCAGACCCCGACTGATCAGACATTGATTCCCTATCCTAAGGATAGGGCATCAATGTAAAAGTACTGGACAACCTCTTTAAAGAGAGAAGTCCCTCCTTTAACCCCTTTAACCCCCAAAGGTGGTTTGCATGTTAATGATCAGGTCAGTTTTTACAATTCTGACCACTGTCCCTTTATGAGGTAATAACTCTAGAACGCTTCCATGGATCCCGGTGATTCTGACACTTTTTTGCTCATGACATTTTGTACTTCATGATCGTGGTAAAATTTCTTTGATATGACTTGTGTTTCTATGTGAAAAAATGGAAGTTTGGCAAAAATATTCAAACTTTTTTAATTTTTACGCCCTTAAATCAGAGAGTTATGTCACACAAAATAGTTAAAAAGTTAACATTTCCCAAATGTCTACTTTACATAAGCACAATTTTTGGAGAACGATGAGCGGTATATTAAAGTCCGAACGACAGCAGATGTTACCCCATCATCCGACACCTGCTGTCATTCGGACTTTAATATACCGCTCATCATTCTACTCTGCTTGCAGGCAGAGCAGGGAGAATGACAGCCGGCTTCAGCACCAGCCACCTGGGGACAGCAGCTTGCCACACGTGTGCCGCACGTAGTACACACATGGGCACTGATATCTCCGGTACCGGTTTTCCGGTACTGGAAATATCAGGACATGTGAAACCAGCCTAAAGAAGTTTATTAATCCATTAGGTGCTTAACAGGAACTGAAGCAAAGTTGAAAAAAAAAATAACATTTAACTTTTTTCACAAAAATTTTATTTTAGACCCAATTTTTTAATTTTCATAAGGGTACAGGAGAAAATGGCCCTCAAAATGTGTTACACAATTTCCCTTGATCACACAGGTACCCCATATGTGGGGGAAATCTGGTGTTTGGGAGCATGGCCGGGCTCAGAAGGGGCGCACCGTATGACTTTTTGAACGCAAAATTGTCTGGAATTGAGAGTGGGCATCATGTCGCGTTTGGAGAGTCACTGATGTGCCTAAACAGTGGAAATCCCAGACAAGTGACCCCATTTTGGAACTAAACCCCTCAAGCAACTTATCTAGATACTAGATGGTGGCCCAATTCTAACGCATCGGGTATTCTTGAATATGTATGTAGTTTATTTATGAAGATTTAAGACAGAACTTGTTCAGTAAAGATGTGTGAGCTACGACGCGCTGTGAGTGAGGGTTAAATTCCACGCCAATATCGCTGATTGGTCGCCGGGCGTGACCAATCAGAAAAGCGAGGTTCAAATCACGTGGCAATTCGCGGGCGGACTGCACCTGTCGCTGATTGGTTGCAGCCGGTCAGCCGCAACCAATCAGGCTAGAGCTGGTCATCTCCCGGCTGCATCGCCGCTGACCTACGGCAACCGTCGGGAGACCAGCGGCTAGCGCAGCAGATCTACTGACGGTAGGGGTGGCGTGCGTCGTTCGAATTCTGCATCAATTCGCGGCCGGACTGCGCCTGTCACTGATTGGTCACGCCCAGCCGACCAATCAGCGACGCAGGATTTCCAGTTACAAATAGACAGAATTAGACGATTATATAGTAGATGTGGTGAGCACCTTGAACTGCCAGATGCTTCACAGAAATTTACAACATTGAGCCGTGAAAAAAAATCACATTTTTTTCCACAAAAATGTTTAGTCACAATTTTTTTTTTTTATTTTACAAGGGTAACAGTAGAAAATGGACTACAAAAGTTATTGTGCAATTTCTCCTGAGACTGCCGATACCCCATTTGTGGGGGAAATGTACTGTCTGGGCGCAAGACAGGGCTCAGAAGAGATGGAGTGACTTTTGGAATGCAGACTTTGATGGAATGGTCTGCTGTTATCATGTCGCATTTGGAGAGCCCCTGATGTGTCTGAACAGTAGAAATCTCCCAAAAGTGACCCTATATTGGAAATGATCTAGTGTTTTCCTCTTATGTGCATTTTGTAATATGGTGGCATACGTGAGTAGGGTAGAGTGCATCAAGTTGGCATACGTGAGTTGGGTAGTATGTACATCAGGTTGGCATACGTGAGTTGTGCAAGTCAGAAATTTAGTATAGTTGTCCATGGATGTGTGGTACACTCTGAAACGTTCTTTTATACACAAGCCATGTGTGTTGGGACAGGTGTCGCATTGCCAAATGGTGTCTTTGCATATCCCTTTTCTGTAACCCACACTTTTGCAACCATCCGTTCTTTGGGGTTTGAGGGTCCTCACCGAGGAAATGTTGGCCTGGTACGATACAAGCACCTTCAGTTCCGGAAGTACTGGGGCCTGCTCTTTCCTGAATACCAAATATTAATATATTATATTAATCACTACCTTCTGGAACTGAAGGTACGTACCGGTCTGGCCTGCACATCATGATAGGATGAAAGCGTTGTACATTGCCATCTGTACGATGTGCTCGGCCGCTTCTTGTATCACACCTTCTCTTTTCTCATGGCGCTTTATGGCAGGAGGACTTTATCAGAGAGATCAACTCCCCCATGTTTTTGTTGTATCCTAAAACACAGTTTGGTTTGTAGACCTGTGTAGCTGTACCTTGTACAGTGGTGGGGATGCTGCCATCACCAGGTATGGTGGTCAAGAAAAGGACATCCCTCTTGTACTTGACCACCAGCATGATGTTGCTACATTGGGCTTTACTCGCAACCTTGCTGAGCAGCTGCACAATTAGCATCTTAGGGAGGCCTTTCTGATTTCTGCGGTAACTCGTGCAGAGAGGGATTTGAAGATGGGATGTTGGTATAAACGTTATCCATGTAGAGGCGATAACCTTGATCAAGCAGTGGGTGCACCAAGTCCCACACATTTTTCCCACTCACTTTGAGGACAGGGGGTCATTCAGGGGGCTGAATCCGCGTGTCCTTCCCTTCATAAACTCTAAACCTGTTGGTGTACTCTGAGATACTCTCACACAGCTTGGAGAGTTTAATTCCGTACCTGGCCCTCTGACTGGGCAGATATTGTCAAAATTTGAGCCTCCTCTTGAAATGTATTAGGGAGTCATCAATGCGATGTCCGTTTGGTGAACGGAACGTACACCTCAGCAAACTTGTTGCTGAAGTGCACAATGACCGGCCAAACTTTGAAAAGACGATCAAAGTTGGGGTCATGTCGGCGAGGACACCGTGCATTATAGTTGTAATGCAAAAATTTGTGGATGCACTCAAAACTTTTATGGGTCATAGCTATGCGGAACAGTGGAGTGTTGTATGAAACATCAACACTCCCATATTGCCGAAGTTCTGGCTTCTTCACTAACTCCATGTGAAGAATAAGGCCCCCAAAACGTCTTAATTTCTTCTTTGTCTACAGGGGTCCAGTTAGAAAATGAAGTAGTGGTGTTTTGACCCAAAAATTGCTGGGCGTAAAAAAGTCTTGGCCCCCATGAGGTTTACAAAATCCTCAGCGAAAAAGACTGAAAGTCTCTTTTCGTGAAGCTAGTCATATCAAATTGGATTCCTGAATGCGCCACAAAATGAGGAATCTGTGGCTTATAATCTTCTGGGGGGGAGGAATAGGAGGATGATGAAAAATAAAGGAACGTGGCATCCTCTCCCTCACTATCAGTGTCTGAGGTAAGGCTAGCGTATGCCTCCTCTGTTAAATACGATGCTTGGGACAACTTTGTTTCATGTATGCGGTGTTTGTTTCAGCGCTCGACAACGGTATGAGGCCCGCACAGATGTGATTAATTTTTTCTGTTCTATCTGACACTAACCTGTTATGAATGAGTCACCGTAGGAGGCAAAAACAGAAATACTAGCTAAGTCCAGAAAACCAGAGAAGTTGGCAGCTATCGGATTGCAGACCCCTGAACCTATCAACAACAACTAGCAGTAGCCGTGGGGGGTCCCTACGGTGCCCTAGACCCCTCGATCACAGCCGGAGAACTAAATAGCCTAAAGACAGAAAGGGCAATCTAAACTGCCCCAGAGCAGACCCCAAAGCAATAGGCAGCCCCCAACATATAATGACAGTGAAGCAAGATGAAAAAACACTCACACAGATAGAAAGATAGGCTGAGCAAATGATGGGGCCCAAGCTAACTAAATAGGACAGGATAGAAAAGCTGCTGTCTGCAATCCGCCAAAACCCTATCAAAACAAGAGCCAACAGGCTGATAGGGAAAAAAGCCCTGAAGACGCTAGGCTTCAAAAAGACTATATCAGTACTCAGGTATTTTCTGAAGACAGAGCAAAAGGAATTCAGCTCACCCCAGCAGGGAATGGCAGAAATCCAGAAAAACAAGGCAAAACAAAACCAAAACACAAATGCAAAAAGCAGAGCAGAAAACTTAGCTTTTGAGGAGCAGGAATCAGACTTGTCTCCTAGAATCCCTCAGAGAAATCACTCGTAAGGCAGAAGGGCGTCAGCTGCCTTATATCCAGCCAGCAATTCCAGTCACCCAGTCATCATCATTCTGCTCAGGTGCTTGGTAATCAGCCTCACTACCTTCACTAGAAGAAGGGAGTTCATCAGACCTCAATGGTGAAGGGGAAAATGAACTCAACAGTACCTCCCCCTTGAGGAGGGGTCACCGAACCCTCATCCACGCCACCAGGGCAATCAGGGTGAGCCCGATGAAAGGCACGCACCAATCTTTTGGCATGAATATCAGAGGCAGAGACCCAGGAATTATCCTCCTGACCATAACCCTTCCACTTAACCAAATACTGGAGTCTCTGTCTAGCCAGACGGGAATCCAGTATCTTCTCTACCTCATATTCCATGTTACCTTCAACCAATACAGGGTCCGGAGGTGCCACCCCAGAAACAACTGGTTCAACAAACCTCTTCAACAAGGAGTTATGAAACACATTATGGATTTTAAATGTGACAGGAAGAGCCAAACGAAAAGAGACCGGATTAATAATCTCCAAAATCTTGTAAGGTCCAATAAATCTAGGCTTAAACTTAGGAGAAGCCACCTTCATAGCGATATTTTTTGATGATAACCAAACCATATCACCAACCTTAAACTGGGGACCAATGGTCCTATGTTGTCTCCAATGTCTGCTGCTTGACCTTGTTGTAATGGACTTCCGTCTGAGAAATTTTAAGGATGGAGGCAACATGATGCTCATTGTATCCCTGTGCTAGTAAAGCCAGAATTGAGCCCTTCTTTTCCTCACTCAAGACTTTTCTTTTCAACTCCTTTGGCATGTAAAAGTTATTTTTTCATTCCTATTACTTTTGGGATATTACTAGCAATTGTTTTGCCATCCAGCATGCCCTGTTTCAAGACGATTGTGAACACCACAGCAGGTTTTTTTATACTTTCCTTTATTAAATAAGATTTGGTTCAGGTGATCACCTAATCAGAAGCACATTAAGTAGAATGAGGTGTACTCTGGTTGGAATTCAACTGACACTGGAATGGAATGGCAGTCAGACAAGTAGGGCAGCTAATTTTTATAAAACTGAGCAGTGGTCTCTTAATTTTTGATAGAGCTGTATATGGCAGTGTGACCCCAGCCTTTTACTGAACCTTTTCCAATCAGCTTTGACATTCTGCTCTGCTCCTTTTTTTCTGTTCCATACTGTCTACAAATTGGACTGAATTTAAAACGTGACAAGTTTCCTTTGAAAGGATACTGTTCAATGCCAGAACTGCTATTTTCTTTCTGTGGCTGTAAAAATGACTTCTAATATTAAGATCATCCAGTTCTATTAGCCAGAAAGTATTCTTTTCAGTAATGGGCTGGCTTGTGCATTGAAGCTCTGTGATTTTAGCACACAACATTCTTCATTGAGCTGCAATGTAAAACAAGACTGGACATGTATATTTTCATAGTCTCCTACCACTAGAGCACCCGTATGATTCCTCGGAAGTAGGCCAATGTTTGTAAATCCTCCAGCTGCTTACCAGCAAAACTAATTACTTTTCTTTTAGTAGATTACCAAAGAAGAATACGCAGTCAACATATATCCCTGGAATTCTAACCTTAACAAAATACTTAGGCCATGTTCACATGTTCAGTATTTGGTGAGTTTATTACGTCACCTAAGCCAAAATCGGGAGCAGGTAAAAAATGCAGAAGTGGTGACGTGTTTCTGTTATACTTTTCCTCGGATTGTTCCACTCCTGACTTTGGCTTTCAAATACTGAGGTAAAATACTGACCAAATAATGAACGTGTGCACATCCCTGAAATTGAAATTACAATATTAGAATAGTTCATTTGATCCAGGGCATAAGTTAATCATTACATACAGTGGCATGTAAAAATTCAGGTGCTCCTGGTCAAAATTACTGCTTTTGTGAACACAAGCAACTTGAAGATTAAATGATCTCTAAAAGGGCTTAATTTAAAGATGACACAATTCCTTTGTATTTTAGGCCAAAAATATATATTTTCATCTTTTATACTTTAAAATTTGCAAAAAGGAAAATGGGCCAATGCCAAGGTTTGGGCACCCTGCCTGCTTAGTACCTAGTAGTACTGTTATGCCCATTCATGAGCAGCAAGCTAAAATTCATAGCGTAGTATCAGTAAAGGCCCCGTCTCACATAGCGAGATCGCTGATGCGTCACCGATTTTGTGACGCAACAGCGATCTCGCTGCATGTGACACATAGCGGCGACCGCCCCCCCGCTGGTTATCGCTGATAGTGCTCGAATGTCCTGGGCCATTTTTTCATCGTCGGCATCCTGCTGGCCAGCATGCATTGCTGTGTTTGACGCCGACAAGCGACCTCGTTGGCGACGCAGAACTCGGGGACGCAGACTGGAATCGTCCAGAATAGCTGCTGTGTGACAGCGCACCAGCGATCCTTACCAGGTCGTATCGTTGTCGGGATCGATGGTGCGTCATTGAAGAGATCTGCCTTTTTGGCAGCTTACTAGCGACCATGTAGCGACACACTAGCGATCCCTACCAGGTCGTATCGTTGTCGGGATCGCTGGTGCGTCGCTATGTGAAACGGGACCCTTACAGCCTTAAGAGGTCATTAGTTACTCACTTATCTTGTTTCTGTGTACAAGAGAGAATGTCTCCTTTAAGGGATAGTATGTTATGCATAGAACCGCCTCCTTAGTTTTCCCGGGCAGAACGAGATATGTACACATCTTTCCCGGGCTTTTCTTAGTGATACACTAGTGTCCTGGCTTTCTCTTCACTTCAATCTCTCCTCCTGACCAGTGGATTCTGGTGAGAATCAAATGCATTTGTGTTTGTGTCAGACAGCCTCTGTGTAGTCTCTCTATCTCTTAGATTAGTAAATGCTTTTACACTACTTATAGATAGGTTGCATTTCTGTATAGAGCAGGATAGTGTTGCAGCATGTACTTTGCCATAGCTGTGTTGTAATGTTACTGTGCAGCCTCTGTAATGTTAGTTACTGATGTAATTGCACTCTGTATCATGCTGTTGTCTGTTATCTGCCAGTACTGATACTGTTTATTCTTTTGTAGTTTTTACCCCTTATATCGTCCATCACAATATCATCCACTATTATTGTTCACCGTGCTTTATCTCAATAAATATAGACTTAAGAATCCATACAGTCTTTTTACTGGGAAGTGCATGAAGGGTTTAGCTGTATGCTGTAATCCACACAGCATCATACGTGGAGGAGGGCAGAATAGTAAAAACGGAACCGCTGGTCGCAGGCAGTGGTTGTACAGGCTGTATGGGGCCGCTACCACCCAGACTGCTCCGCATATGGGTATTACAGCAGCCGCCATACAGCTTCGGGGAATAGGAGTCCAGGCCCCAGTAAAAATGTACCGCCGGTTGCAGGCAGTGATTACACAGACTGTACGGGACCACTAAGCAGCCGCAGAACGAGAGTGCAGCCCACTAACAAGTGCTACACCATTCCAGGCACGTGGAAGCCCGCCCGTGCATAGACTCAGTTTCCCGTCAAAATACCCTGCAGTATGCAGCTAAGCGCACAGTGTCTCAAACTGGCACATCCTCACTCAAAACGAGGTCACGAGCAAGCTCTAGCAAGTCATCAATAGCAGAGCTCGCTGCTATAGTTCGTGCTGAAGCCAAAGCAAGGTCCTCCTTCGACGAACATGAAATGAATCTAAAGCTGAGACAAGCATGAAACAGCAAAGGTAATTCTGCACTCAGACCCAGATACGGAAACTGCATGTTTTCAGGCAGAGCAAGAGGCGGAGAGTGCGCGCCTGCGAGCGTCTCTAAAGACTTGCGACATACAATGAGACAGCAGCTGCAATAGCTAAGGCAGAGTACTTGGAAGCTATGAAGGATCCTGATTGAGAGGCGCAGCAACATTCTTGGAACAGATCTAGAGCAGCAAAATGCAGCATGTCGCAGAGTACGTCCATCAACATTCTGGCATGGATGACAACCCTGGCGCACCACATTGACCAGCCTATGCCGATTACCAGCAATCCAACCCCGAACTTCGCTATTACAAACAAGGAGACATCCAGCACAGAGATGTAGCCAGAAACGTCTTACAGGTATGGTGATAGACCACACACTAGACAAGACTGTAACACACCAGCTTGTACCAGCACTGACCAAGCTACCATGGACTTTGCAAAGTTATTTGCCTGCCGAGAACTGATAACAAAGGGACTTGTAAAGTTCACTGATAAAGCCAAAGACTATAGGTCATGGCGAGCCTCATTCCAGAATGCCATTCAGAGTCTGGACCTTTCTAGTAGTGAGAATTTAGATCTCCTGGTAAAGTGGTTCGGAAAGGAGTCGGTCGAGCATGCCAAAAAGACTAAGAGACAATAGTAAAAAGCATCCACACCTAGGTCTACGTAAAGTGTGGAAAAGTCTTGATGAATGCTATGGGACCATAGAAGTCATAGAGAATGCTTTATATAAAGAATTGATGATTTCCCTAAGATAGGGCCCAAAGGTTATCAAAAGATTAGAGAATTGTGTGATTTATTGATAGTTACAGGTTGCCCAAGAGGAAGGATACTTGCCCGGATTGGCAATCTTAGACACCACTAGGGGTGTCAATCTGATAATACAAAAACTTCCTTACAATCTACAAGAAAAGTGGGTTACATATGGTTCACAGTATAAACAAAATCATAACGTACCGTTTCCTACTTTCACTGTATTCGTAGATTTTGTCACCCAACAAGCTAAGATCAGAATTGACCCTAGTTTTGTCATCACTTTGTCATGCTCCATTGCCCCCGGTGTTCAACCCAGTAGGACACCAGAGGCAGTCTACAAAACTATTGTTGTTTCCTCAGGTGCTCCTCATAATATGAGTAAGGCCCCTCCAGAAGAGGACAAACCTCAAGATGTCAGTAAGCAGTGTCCTCTACACAGGAAACCACATCCTCTACTAAAATGCAGAGCTTTCAGGGAGAAGTCTTTGGAGGAACTCAAAGGTTTTTCCTCAAGGAAACCAACATCTGCTTCAAATGCTGTGCCACAAACTCTCATCTCTCCAGGAACTGTGAAGCTAGCGTGAAATGTGCAGAATGCAGCAGCACAGATCACAACACAGCCTTGCACCGTGGACCACCTCCACGAGTGTTGTCGCAGGCAGAGGAGCATGATGGAAAGCAGAACAGCGCTGATGAAGACATCCCTGCTTCACCTCTCAATGTACAGAGATCTGTAAAGGACTCACAGGAGGAAGATTCTGTTCAGAAATCTGCCTTGTGCGAGTCTACCCAGCAGGCCGCAGGGACAAAGCTTTCAAGATATATGCAATCCTGAATGACCAAAGTAATATGTCTTTAGCCAGGTCCATCATCTTTGACAACTTCAGCATTGTAGGCCCCGGTTCTCCCTACTCCTTGAGGACATGTTCAGGTACCGTTGAGACAGCGGGGAGGAAAGCAACCGGATACAAGGTGGAGTCCATAGATGGCCAAACCTGCCTATCGCTACCAACCATCCTGGAATGCAACCAGATTCCTGACAACAGGTCCGAGATACCTTCACCGGAGGTTGCGACACATCACCCCCACCTGAATCGTATAGCCCACCTGATACCTGAGTCGGATCCAGAGGCCCCAAAAGGTTTACTCCTAGGAAGAGATATACTACGAGCCCACAAGACTAAGGAATCTATCAACGGCTCCCAGAACGTTCCATACGCACAGAGGCAAGACCTTGGATGGGTCATTATAGGAGACGTCTGTCTAGGTGGGGCACACAAGCCGGCCTCCGTCAACAGTATGCTTACCAGCATGCTAGAAAATGGACGTTCGTCTCTCTTCCAGCCATGCTACAATAGTCTGCTGGTAAAGGAATTACCTTACAGCACTCCCATACCTTGCCCTTTCTCAGTTCCTACTAACGAAGACCACACCTGTGAAGGTGAACAAGACCACATAGGATGTACAGTCTTCCACAGGACAAAGGAAGACAACAAGGTAGCAATGTCTAGAGAAGACAGGATGTTCTTGGACATCATGGATAGACAGTCAAAGACAAGTCAAACAGTTGGGTCTCGCCTCTACCATTTTGACCTCAAAGAAGACGCCTGCCCAACAACGGGAGCTGGTCTACAGCCGATTCATCTCCCTCAGACACAAGCTTCAGAAGTCACCTGAGATGAAGGAACACTTCTTTACCTTCATGGGGAAGATATTCAAGAACAACCACGCAGAGATTGCACCTGCACTTTGGCACTCAGAGGAGTGTTGGTACTTGCCCATCTTCGGAGCGTACCATCCTAAGAAGCCAGGTTAAATAAGAGTGGTATTCGACTCAAGCGCCAAATGCGAAGACGTCTCATTGAATGATGTCCTACTGTCGGGCCCAGACCTCAACAATAGACTTCTGGAAGTACTACTCTGTTTCCGCAAAGATACGGTGGCATTTATGGCTGACATTCAACAGTTGTTCCACTGTTTTCTCGTCAAAGAGGAACACAAACTACTTCATGTTCTTCTGGTACCGCAACAACAACCCTCACAAAGACATCACAGAGTACCAGATGAGGGTACACATCTTCGGGAACAGCCCTTCCCCGGAAGTCACTATCTACGGCCTCCGAAATTCCACCAAAGAGGGCGAAGAAGAGTACGGGTCAGACGTCAGATCCTTCGTAGAAAAAGATTTCTACGTAGACAACTGTTTGAAGTCCACACCGACAAATGAGGCTGCAATCAGTCTACTAAAAAGGGCTCAAGAAATGCTGGCTCAGTCTAACCTAAGGTTACACAAGATATCCTCCAACAGCCAAGAGTTGATGGAAGCCTTTCCCTCTCAAGACTATTCCAGTGATCTATAAAGGACTTGGACCTAAGCATCGACTCCCTTCCCATGCAACGTAGCCTTGGATTGCTTTGGGATCTGAAGACGGATGCCTTCACCTTCCAGATCAGCAAAGACGAGAAACGCTTCACGCGCAGAGGAGTTCTTTCTTTCGTGGATAGTCTATACGACCCCCCTGGGATTTGTAGTTCCAGTAACCATCCAAGGAAAAGTGATGCTAAGAGACTTCACCCAAGACATGTCTGATTGGGACGATCCACTTCCAGCAGAAAAGGCTGACCTGTGGGCAGAGTGGAGGAAGTCTCTCGAAGCCTTGACCGACCTTCGTGTGAAACTGTACACTCCTGTGCCAGCCATAGAAGTGAAAACACAAAGACTTTGTATCTTCTGTGTCGCATGAGTCAAAGCGATTGCAGTAGTAGCATACCTCAAAACTATGGACATGAATGAACAATGCCGTATCCGGTTCGTTATGAGCCGGACAAAATTGGCACTACTCCACGAACACACGATCCCCAGACTGGAACTTTGTGCTGCCGTCCTCGCAGTTGAGCTAGCTGAACTTATCTCAGATGGGATGAATCTGGAGATCAAAGATGCAGAGTTCTACGCCGAAAGTAAAGTGGTACTGGGATACATCTGCAACGAGACGTGACGCTTCTATGTCTACGTCAGCATCCGGGTACTGAGAATAAGAAGATCCACCTGCCCTAATAAGTGGCATTACGTGTCTACATACCACAATCCTGCGGACCTTGCAACTAGATCCATTGCACCAAGTCATCTTAAGGACAGTACATGGTTCACAGGCCCTGCCTCTTTGAACCGTTCGATGCCCCACATCAGCAGGCCTGATGCATTCGAATTAGTGGATCCAATACCAATGAAGAATTTCATCCTCGAGTTTCTCCTCTACATACAGTGAATTCAAGTCAGCACCTTGAATCTCATTTGTTCGAGCTATTGCTTGTCTACTTCATGTGACCCAGTCCTACAAGTCATCACTACCTTCAAGCCAGAGACCTTGTAAAGGTTGGCATCACTGCAAGCATGCGTTTACCACTCTCAACCTGGAAAGAACCAAGGTTACAATACTTCATGTTGTACAAAAGAAGCAAATTGTTGCATCTGTTGTCAAGTGGGGAGTGTTCTGCCCAATCATGAGCAGCAAGCTAAAATTCATAGCGTAGTACCAGATACAGCCTTTAGAGGTCATTAGTTACTCATTTATTTTGTTTCTGTGTACAAGAGAGAGAATGTCTCCTTAAAGGAATAGTGTGTTATGCATAGAACCGCCCCTTTAATTTTCCCGGGCAGAAAGAGATATGTACAAATCTTTCCAGGGCTTTTCTTAGTGATACACTAGTGTTCTGGCTTTCTCTTCACTTCAATCTCTCCTCCTGACCAGCGAATTCCGGTGAGACTCTAATGCATTTATGTGTTTGTGTTAGACTGCCTCTGTGTAGTCTCTGCATCTCTTAGATTAGTTAATGCGTTTACACTGCTTACAGATAGGTTGCTTTTCTGTATAGAGCAGGATAGTGTTGCAGCATGTACTTTGCAATATCTGTGTTGTAATGTTACTGTGCAGCCTCTGTAATGTTAGTTACTGATGTAATTGCACTCTGTATCATGCTGTTGTCATCTGCCAGTACCGATACGCTGTTCTTTTGTAGCTTTTACCCTTATCCACTATATCGTCCGTCACAATATTATCCACTATTATTGCTCACCGTTCTTCATCTCCGTAAATATAGACTTAAGAATCCATACAGTCTTTTTACTGGTAAGTGGATGAAGGGTTTAGCCGTATGCTGGAATCCAAATAGCATCATACGTGGAGGAAGGCAGAACAAGCACCCTCAAAGTCTAACAGCTTGTAAATGCTTTTTGTAACCAGACAAGTTTTTTTTCAATTCTTGCTTTAGGGATTTTCATCCATTCTTCCTTGGGAAATTCTTCCAGTTCTGTGAGATTCCTGGGTGGTCTTGCATGCACTGCTATTTTGAGATCTACCCACAGATTTTCAAAGATGATCAGATCAGGGGACTCTGAGGGCCATTGTAAAACCTTCATCTTTCTCCTTTTGAGATAGTCTATTGTGTATTTTGATGTGTGTTTAGAATCAATATCCATTGGTAGAAGCCATCCCCTTTTCAACTTCAGCTTTTTTACAGAGCATAACATAGTTAGCAAGGCCGAAAAGACATTTGTCCATCCAGTTCAGCCTATATTCCAACAGTATAAATCCCAAGAACTACATCCTTCTAAAGAATCTAATAACTGCAAGATACAATATTGTTGCGCTCCAGGAAGACAACCAGGCCTCTCTTGAACCCCTAGACTGAGTTCGCCATCACCACATCAAGGAAAAGGCAAGGAATTCCAGATTCTCACTGCCCTAACATTAAAGAATTCTCATCTATGTTGTTGGAAAAAACATTCTCTCCTCCAGACTCAGAGAATGCCCCTTGTGACAGTCACCTTCCTTGGTATAAACCGATGCTCTGAGAGATATTTCTATTTTCCCCTTATATACTTATACATGGTCATTAGCTCGCCCCTCATTCGTCTTTTTTTCTAGGCTAAATAATCCTAATTTTGCTAATCTCTCTGGGTATTGTAGTTCCCCCATCCACTTTATTAATTTTGTTGCCCTCCTTTGTATTCGCTCTAGTTCCATTATATCCCTCCTGAGCACCGGTGCCCAAAACTGTACACAGTACTCAATGTGCGGTCTAAACAGGGTTCTCTACAGAGGCAGTATAATGCTCTCATCATGTGTATCCAGACCTCTTTTAATGGCACTGGCTGCTCTAGGTAAGTTTATCACTAACTAAGATCCCCAAGTCCTTCTGTCACGCTCACGCCTTGGCTGAATGGCATGAGCTGGGGGGTTGTGGCCCCACTGTGCCACAAACCAGGCTACCCTGGAAGGGGTGTGACTACGGCAGCTACCTCGGTCTTCGCTGGAGCCTCTGATGGTGAGGTCAGGCTTGTGTGGCAGGTAGCTGCCGGGTGCCACTCCAGGGTGGTGTCTGGCTGTGGCTGCTGATCCCACTCGGGAACAGGACACCTGGACAGGTGTGAGTGACAAGCAGGCTGAGACACAGGGGAAGTGGACACGGCTGGGACACTGGGCAGGCGGGTACGGCTTGGAGACACAGGACAGGCGGGTACGGCTTGGAGACACAGGACAGGTGGGCACGGCTTGGAGACACAGGACAGGCGGGCACGGCTTGGAGACACAGGACAGGTGGGCATGGTATGAGAAGGGACAGGTAAGGACCTGTTCACACAGCAGGTGTAGGCAAGAAGGAGTGGTGTATGTTGGAACAGGATTTGGACCTGTTCACACAGGAGGTGCAGGTACAGATATAGGCTGGAGTGTGGAGTAGGCAGAGCGGCTAGGGAGCCGTGCAGGCAGAGCGGCTAGAGAGCCGTGCAGGCAGAGCGGCTAGAGAGCCGTGCAGGCAGAGCGGCTAGAGAGCCGTGCAGGCAGAGCGGCTAGAGAGCCGTGCAGGCAGAGCGGCTAGAGTGCAGATGCAGAGACAGGGAGAACACAAGGAAAGACACGGCAGAGAAGGAACCACAAACGAGACTGACAGACAGAGGTAAGACTGAGTTCAGACAGAGACACAGGGACAAAGACACAAGGACCAGGATATTCTGCCTCCTGGCAGGCGGACAGAAAACAGACAAGGCACTGGGAACAAGACTGAAGGGCCAGGATATTCTGCCTCCTGGCAGGCGGACAGAGAAATGCTAGGCAAGGTACCAAGACACAGGAATACGCAGTAAGAGCCTTCAGAGAAGGCAAGACATAGGACATGGCCTGGCTAGCTCAGCAGCAAGGAGCTAACTGAGTTTAGACATTGCACAGGCAAAGGTCAGTGGGTGTGGCGAAACTAAATAGTCAAGGGCTCTAGGTGATTGGTAAGGGACAGATTACACAGGCGCACCCTGACTGCATAAGAATCAGAGAGTTCAGGCGTCGCCCCCCTATACACACAGTCTGGAAACATGGAGAGCAGAGGCACAGAGCTGGCAACAGACAAAATTCACAGCATGGCTTGAAGCAGAAAGTAAGTTGGTGTGCGGGGGATGGGAGGCCATGCAGTGATGCCAGCAGGGTTGTTACACCTTCTCCATGTCAGATTTACCCAGTGGTTTCCCGTTCAGTGTGTAATGGTGATATTGATTCCTTCCCATGTGTATAACCTTACATTTAGCATTGTTAAACCGCATCTGCCACCTTTCGGCCCAAGTTTCCAACTTATCTAGATCCATCTGTAGCAGAATACTATCTTCTCTTGTATTGACTGCTTTACATAGTTTTGTATCATCTGCAAATATCGATATTTTACTGTGTAAACCTTTTGCCAGATTGTTAATAAATCTGTTATGTTGGTGTTATGCTTACATCAAGAATTTGTTGAAATATAATTGAATCCATTCTTCCCTTTACCCGTGAAATGCTCCCCATGCCATTGGGTGCAACACACCCTCAAAGCATGATTGATCCACTTCCATTCTTAATGGTTGGCGAGATGTTTATCTGACATTCGGCACCCTTTTTTTTTCCACACATACCTCTGATCATTGTGGCCAAAGAGTTCTATTTTAACCTTTAGAGGTTTGCAGTCTCAGTGGCTTGTTTCCAAAATTAATTTTTTGGTGAGGATGCAGGAGAGGTTTTCTTCTGATGACTCTCCCATTAAGGCCTTATTTGTGCAGGTATCTCTGAACAGTAGAACAATTTACCATAACTCCAGCGTCTCACAGCCTTCTACTTCTTTGTGCGCCTCCACCGTTTTCATTTTCAGAGTGGTAGGCAGCTGCTTTGAAGAACCCATGGCTGCTGTCTTTTTGACATAAGGTTAGAGGAGGCTGGGTTTTTATAAAGCTGGGAAATTTGCATCACCTGGCCTTTCCTAACAATGATGGTGAACAAGCTATAACCTTAACAGGCAAATTAAGGTCTGAAACCTTGTTCAAAGTTATCTGAGCACACAAATCTCCAAGGGTGTCCAAACATTTGCAGTGGCCTATTTTCCTTTTTGTAATTTTTAAAATGTAAAAGATGACTTTTTTTTGCCAAACAATACAAAGAAAATGGGTCATGTTTAACATTAGACCTTTTAGAGATCATTTCATCTTCAACTTGGTTAACTATTTAAAGTAACAGTAATTTTGACCAGGGGTGCCCAAACTGTTACATGCGACTCTATACCTATTACTATTCTCTATTGAACCTTCTCCAACAGTCATCTAAATAATGATAGTAACAATGAGAGTATTACAACACCACTCATTGTTGTTATGAGATATCATTAACCTCCCTTAGATATTTACATCTTCTGCACTGGCCACTATATAAGAATACTCTGACACTTTATTCTTTTGTGTGGTCAAGTGCCATTGATGCTTTGGGTGTTTTTTTTTTTTTAGATATTTACAGTATCTGCATGAAGTATGATCCAATAGACCACTGAAAGTGTACTTTGGTATAAAATACTGATTAAAGTACTATTGCCCATGATACATCTCCATCGGCTTTTCAACTTCTTGTTCCTTGCATTCATACTGCCCCTTAATTTTATTTTTTTTATGGAAATGTCTCGTCTGAAATTAAGCTTTGTTATATTTTTCAAGTATTTTTGTAAGAGGTCTTCTTTCTTTTCAGTTGGGTGTTTTGATGGACCTTTAAGTATTACAGGGCTCCATTCGGTTTAGAACTCTGTAATGAGGCTCTCTTGCCCTATATACTGTATGCTGCTCTCAGATTAAATTGCAATATTAATTGATAACAATAATATTAAATTAGATCTTAGTGGAGACCAATAATACATGTTTTTTATACAGTAAAGTGCTTCCAAAGTTGCTGCTTTAAAACCTTTTTTTTAATTGATGATATTTCTTGTAGATATTGATGAATGCAGAATGACACCGGACATATGTGGAACAGCAATGTGCAAAAACATGCCAAGTTCTTACACTTGCCTTTGCAAGGAGGGCTTCATGTATGATGAATCAACTAAAAGTTGCCAAGGTATGCTTACATTAGGTTAAAAGGAATAAAACGAAAGCTGTACATTTTATCAGCACATTTGTAACAGATTAATGTATACGTTCTCTATGTGAGTTTGCTACGAGAGCTGATTTGTCTTGGACCTAGCAGCTCATATGCAGTAAATTAAGCTTTAACAGAGCACTTTAAGCATTTTTTAATGGCCCCTTTGTAACCAATTATGAGTGGGTATGGGTGTATTCAAATATCTGTCGCTATCTTCTGCCATTTCCAACACTGCTACGGTCTTGTACTACATTATGTGACTGCAATTGTGACCTGCCGGCTCCAACAGGATCTTCTGTGTTTACTGGAGATCACGTTATCAATACAAGTGTATGAGACTTCGAACGAGGGGCTCTCCTAAGATTGTTGCACTGTAGAATTAGACTGTACCGTCATTGGAAAAGACAGAAGGCAGTAAGTACTTTACTAAACACACACTAACTGGTAATAGAAGGGACAATAAAAAAAAAAATGCACCGGCAGGGTGGTCCTTTGTGGAATATTTTGGCAAAGTATATTCGAAAAAGCCGGTTTTAATAACAATGCATACATGCAGCCCATCAAGGGTATTACTGATGCAGTTAACAACCATGACACAAAGAGCAAACATTCTGATGCTATATAAAGTGATTAGGTTATTAAACATTATTAATATTGTTTATAAAGAAAACTGAATGTATGGCAATATAAACATACATATTTTTTAACATCAACAACATATACAAATTTTTAACATTAACATTTTCTTTTACTTAACACATTTGTGGTTGCTTTTCTTTATAATACAAAAATGCTGCAAAGTCCTTGGCATGTACTGCTTAATGATTGTACTGAAGATAAAATAACCAAAAAACAAAGGAATAACACTGTGCTGGATTTATCATATGATGAGGCAAATGGTGTTTGATAGATCTCATTGATTTAATGAATCCATCATTTTGATGAAAAAGAATAGCTTTGCGATCAGATTATAATAATCTTTATTTTTATATAGCGTTAACATATTCCGCAGCACTTTACACACATTATCATCGCTGTCCCCTATGGGGCTCACAATCTAAATTCCCTATCAGTATGTCTTTGGAGTGTGGGAGTAAACTGGAGAACCCGGAGGAAACCCACACAAATACGGGGAGAACATACAAACTCCATGCGGATGTTCTCCTTGGTGGGATTTGAACCCAAGACTCCAGCACTACAAGGTTACACTGCTAACCACTGAGCCACCATGATGCCCTACAATTATGATCAGTGTTTATACAGAGTTACATATCCTGTGTATGTAGGGACCCCTTCTTGACAGACAAAACAAAGCGCTCTCCTTCAGCTAAACTGAATCGTCTCTGCGATCGGTGTAGTAAGTCTTCTGTTAATCCCTTTTTATTTTATGAAACTGTTTATGCTGTGTTGATTTGTCCCCTTTATATAATCCTTTGTATATTTTTCATAAACACTGTCTCCCTTTGGATTAAATATAAAATTTAATAGTTCAGTTCCTTCTGTTCTGTAACTACACCTCGAAGCCATAAGCTACCGTTTTAACCGTGTCCATTCGACCGAAACAGAGTGGTGGTGGCTGCGAGTAGTCTGGGGTTATCTGAGAGTTGGCTCTGACTTTACCAGGGTGTGTACATATATTCCAAGTGTTGGAATCCGGTGGTCCATATGCCGTTTGCTCATCTCTAATTTTCCGATAGCCGGCCTCGTGGTGCGAAAAGGCTGCTGCCTTTTCCATTGGGGATGAGGAGCCATGCATACCAGGATGGTGATGATGAGCCCTGTAGACAAGGATGGGGGTGAGGAGCCATGTAGACAAGGATGGGGATGAGGAGCCATGCAGACAAGGATGGGGATGAGGAACCATGCATACCAGAATAGGGATTAGGGGACAATACATACCCAGCTTATACTCGAGTCAATAAGTTTTCCCAGTTTTTTGTGTCAAAATTAGGTACCTCGGCTTATACTCCGGTTCTGCTTATACATGAGTACATACGGTATTTATTTTTTTAATGTGAGCATCCTGTATAGAGCACTATGTAGGCACATTGAACAGCTTGAAACACTGTGAGGCCATTACAGTGTGGATCATCTTGTGGGGCCCTTATACAGTATGGCGCATGGTGTGCAGCCATTATACAGTGTGGAGCACTTTGGAGCACTATGTGTGGCAATTTTGTATTATGGAGCATCGTGTGGGGCCATTATGCTGCATGGAGCACTATGTGGGGCCCATTACACTTTATGTAGGGCTATGTGGGGCCTATTACACTGTTTGGAGGACTATGTGGAGCCATTATACTTGATGGAGATCTATGTGAAGCCATTGTATTGTATGGAGGACTTTATGTGCCCGTTATACTGTATGGAGGGCTGTGTGGAGAATCATACTGTGATGGGATCACCATTCTTTGTTTCGGGAACTGAGGGAGGTACAGTAGAGTCGTCAAAATGTGCATGTGGAGGAATTCACTGTGAGGGTATTATACTGTGTTTGGGAGCACTTTTGTTTGCATCATACTTTATTATCTGTTTTATTCAAGATTTTTTTTATCCTTTGTTGTTACATATTTTTAATTAGGTCATTGGGCCATATGTTTTTTACTGCTGTTACATAACATATTATTCCTCTATAATTCCAAAAGTTAATCGTTTTAGTTGATAAGGAAAAATGTCCTCGATTGTAGACTTTTTTTTTAACAAATATCAAGGTTGGTCTGCAACTTTCTGCAAGTTTTTAACTTTGGGTCTCTGTGTATTTGAGTTTGATATAGCCCTGCCTTAAAGGGTTTGTTCTCATCATGATAAAGGGTTGCAATTGCAAAAAGGTTGTGAAAACAAACAACTTTGCAATTATACTTTTGATTGAAAATTCTCTCCATTCTCAAGAACAGACCCTCCACTACAACTGGTGGCTAGTATCAGGCTTGGAGTGCAGCACTTACAAGTTCTTTGATATTGACTCCATAGCGCGCTAATGTACGAGTTGTCTTTCTAATCTAAAATCTCAGTATTCAGGGCACTTTGCAAAATATAAGTGGGTTTTTGATTGCAGTTTGGGCACTAGGTCTCTAAAAGGTTTGCCATCACTGTCCTATTCTAACATAGAACACGTCCATAGATCACTCTATCAATTACTTTGTTTTAATAGAGCTTAGGGTTCACCTTTGGGTCCACTGTTTTAATTTGTCCTGAAATATAGCAGATTGCTATTTTAGCGAACTTGGATTTAAATTAAATCGCATTAAAACTCACTGGCATTAGTGATATATAGATGATTTTATCCCTAAGGAATCATAAACTGTTCCGCAGTGCAATCTCACAGTCAGATCACTGCTGGAGAATCAAGGGATGCTTTTGGGTGAATTCCACCTTGAATGGTAATACTGAAATTCCCTCTACAGCTAGAGCCAATGAAGGTAGTGCAATAAATAATAAAATTGGACTTATATGCCCTCGCATTTTTGTCACTAAATCACTTTTGTGGTACGCTCACACACATTAGTTCTGTAATTTTAAATGTGTGTTTCCTTTACAAAATAATTAAGTTATGTTTTACTTTAGGATCTTTAATAGGGATCTCTAGTTGCATTAGGCAAATTGTGTGTTCATTTGGACTACATTTCTCAAGAGGCCGAAATGTAGTCCTCACGGCTATCCTCTGTGCCTGCCCACTCCACCTGCAAAGCATCATCCTGAGACTCCTTTTACAGTCTCAAGATGGATAAATCTCTGCATATACACAATTCCTCCTTCCTAACATTCCTCCCACTTCACCTATTATGTGCTATTTTGAAACACTCCTACAATCAATAATGTGGCAGGTGCTGATATTGGCAAAATATAGACTCCGTGTACTGCATGGCAGCAATTAGTATTATAGTGTAATCTAGCACTCTGGATCACCAAACACCATCCCCTCTGGCCAATGTCTCTTGTTGGTAAGATTACTTGTTCTGTGTGAAACATGTAAGGGACTCTCGGTCCTTTCCACCATCTTTGTACACATCCCCAGTCACCCTCAAAACATGCCTATGATCACAAGTCACACATCTATTGTCATCAACTTTCAGTGCGCATCACAGAATGGCTGAGTCATTCAAAGAGCAGGAAGGAACTAGTAGTCACATCACATGTGACAGCCCATGAACAAAGCAGTAATTTTTATCAACAAAATTATTAAAGGGAATCTGTCATCAAGTTTTTGCTACACCATCTGGCAGAAGTATGATGTAGAGACTGAGAGCTTGATTCTAATGATATGTCATTTAATAAGCTGTGTGGTGTTTGAATAAAATCAGTGTTTTATCAGCAGGACATTTTCACTAGAGGACTAGCTGCCTCGTGCTGTCTAGTCATCCTGCTTTGTTTAACCCAGCACCCACCACTGATTTGCAGCTTTCTGTGTTCAGTAAGTTGCTAATCAATGGTGTGGGCGAGGTTATAAATGTCTTAGAATTCAGATCACTGCGAGATCTGCAAAAACATTGATTTGATCAAAACTGCTGTTCCTAGTAAACTAAGTGATACATTGCTGGAATCGGGTTCTTTGTCCCTACATCATACTGCTGTCAGATGGGGTAGCAAAAACCTGGTAACAGATTCTCGTTAAGTTTCTTCATTTGTGATTGGCTTTAAACTGTTTTATTAATCTGTGTGTCTGGAAAACTCCTGTAGTACCCCCTACTATGTACAGTTGCAGATGAAACTAACCTATTCAACATAGAACTTTATCTTTCACAATACAGATATAAATGAATGTGAAGAGAAGCGTTGTGAACAGTCTTGTGTCAATACTCCTGGAAGCTATTCATGTCACTGTGATGGGCGAGGAGGAGTAAAATTATCACATGATATGAGCACCTGCGAGGTACTCTTTACAATGTATATTTTCTTAAGCATTAGACCTATTTGTAATGCTCTAATTACATATTTCCTTTGTACTTTTTTCACTTTGTTGCCTACAGGACATAATGCCATGTGTACCTTTTGCAATGGAAAAGAGCATGAAGTCTTTGTACCTTGGCAGGATGTTCAGTGGGACACCCGTGATCAAGCTTCGGTTTAAAAGAAAGCAGCCCACCAGGTAAGGAGACTACTGTATCACTATGGATATAGGATGAGATCAGGAAATAGATCGCTGAATACTGGTTAAAGTTGTCTTCATTTCTATACGAAAAAGAAAAGGTTCCAGCTTCATCAATTTGCAAAGTACATTCCAATTTAAAAGGATCCCATGATCAAGATATACACAGCAATGCGTTTTCAATCCACAAACTGCGTTCTCTATGAGAGCTCTAATAAAGAACGCAGTTTGTGCGTTTGAAACGCATTGCTGTGTATATCTTGATCATGGGATCCTTTTAAATTTGAATAAACTTTGCAAATTGATGAAGCTGGAACCTTTTCTTCTTTTTCGTACTTTCCTGCAAGTAGTCCCTTGAGTTCCGTGCTTCAGAATGCCTAATGCCTTTGTGAGCTGGTTACCTCTTTTTTTTTTTTTTTTCTTGATACACCTTTTGTTTCTATAAATCTTAGTAATTATTACTTTTTACAAGTACTACCTTATGAATACTATCATTTATCTATGGCTTCTGTTCACCTGGCCTTCAGCCTTGTCTGGATTTTCTTTCTGAAAACATTTTCAGCTTTCTCCATTAGGGAGAAAGGAATACTTGGCACAACTCTACTCTGACTTAAAACTGACTTAAATTTGGCTGTAGAGTTTTCCTTTTTGGCCTTGGTGATGGAAACAGTCCCCATGTCTTTCTCTTTAGTATTTCTTAACACTGAGAATAATGACTTTGGTGATTTTTATGGTTTCTCACTCCTCATTGACACACAGCTTGCTTTGACGTTGAACAGGTTTCTTTTTAATTCCTAACTTGACCTATTACAGCTCCGATTGTTCTATTTGTAAAAAGGAGGGCAATAACATTTTAAAATAACATTGTTTGTAATGTGTAGCTCAGTGTTTCTACATGTAGCTATTTGTGCAGCAAAATTGCTTAAAGGGGCTGTGCCACGAACTAAGTATATTTTAATCAACAGATCTTGGAATAAAAATAAACTCTACAACTGGATGTGTTTTAAAAAAAAAAAAATGTTCCTGTGCTGAGATAATCTTATAAATGTGCCCCTGCTGTGTACTGTGTAATGGCCGTGTCTGACCGTACAGGAACATGGTCTGATCATGCCACAGCTCCTGAGCAGTGAGGGAAGCTAAAGGGTATACAGATATTACAGCATGGGTTCACAGCTCATTCTTTTTGAGTAAAACATTTCCCTGCCTGTTTTTCAACAATATTTTACCTCAAAGAAAGAATCTGTTGCGATCCCATGCTGTAATGACTGTATAGAAGTTCGCCTTCTACCTTGGTCATGAAATATGGTATATCTGACATGTTCCTGCACGGTCAGACACAGCCATTACACAGTACACAGCAGGGGCACATTTGTAAGATTATCTCAGCACAGGAACATTTTTTTAACACATCCAGTTGTGGAGTTTATTTTTTTTCCAAGATTTGTTTATTAAAATATACTTTTTTTTGTGGCACAACTCCTTTAGTTTAAAGAAGTGAACTGACTCCACTAATGTCCTGTCTTAACATTGTCTTTCACACTGTGTCTACAGAATTGAATGAATGACTGAATGAACAAGTCAACCAAAAAATTCACTTTTATCGCTCTAACAGGTTCCCACACAAGACCAATGGTGGTGGTGGTTCATACAGATAAACAGGACTGCAAGATTTAGCATACTGGTTTCCTTTTCTTCCCATCAAAATTTTAAAAATCCTCTTCCAAAACATGAAATATTTTCCAGGCCCTTCATGCCTATTAGGTCTAGGTTTTATTTTCCTAGTGCTCCTAGTAGCTCAGCAATGACGAGCACGGGGGTCTTAGTAATCCACCGGTTGTCATGCAAACCCATCTGTGTCCTGCGATCATGTTACAGGGGCGCAGATGGGTTTTTGATGCGCTTCCGGCATGATCGTGTTAAATGTCAGAGATTGACAATGACATTTAACATGTTAACGGCCGCTGGTGAATGTGGGCTCAGCACCAGAGCCCACATCAAAAGGGGGTAGGCAACCTTAGACATACCTATACGTGATAGGTTGTGAAGGGATTAAAGTGTTTTAGCTTTCATTTTAGTTTAATGACATATTATTTGTTATACTGTCTTTTAGGGACTTGAAACGTAAATTGTTGATTTGTTTGTTTTATATCTTGAAACATATTAGACTTGTGGCAGAGTTCGACTTTCGTACGTTTGATCCTGAAGGTGTCCTTTTCTTTGCTGGTGGCCATCAGGGCAGCTCATGGATAGTTCTTGCTCTTCGAAATGGAAAGCTTGAGCTTCAACTGAAATTTAATGGAATAGGACGAGTGACAAGCAGTGGTCCAATAATAAACCATGGTATTTGGCAAACAGTAAGTATCTCACAGATATCAACACTATATAGAATGAATATGAATTATGAAAATCTCATAGCCTGTTTGTGCTAACATGACAAGTAGGCTATTACTGTACTTTATGAATAATATGAAATATAAAAACGTGGTACATTGAGTTGGCATCTTAGATTAGAGATGAACAGTACAGAAGTTAGGTTTAGTGCTCACCCTTACAGGGTTTTGCTAGTTGGGGACAAAGCTATTGCACTGTATATAGGTAAGAAAGTTTGGCTACTTGCCACAAGTATATAGGTCCCTTATTTTGCGATTGCCAACTTTGCTTAGGGAGTCAATCAAATAGTGTGGGGTTAGTATTTAGAGGAAACCCATGATGGTGAATGTGGCACAGCATAACGTACAGTTCTTGGTTCAAATCAAGCCCGCAACAAAGTCAAGGACAAGACATATGATATACAGTACCTTGCGAAAGTATTCGGCCCCCTGGAACTTTTCAACCTTTTCCCACATAACATGCTTCAAACATAAAGATACCAAATGTAGATTTATGGTGAAGAATCAACAACAAGTGGGACACAATTGTGAAGTTGAACGAAATTTATTGGTTATTTTAAATTTTTGTGGAAATTCAAAAACTGAAAAGTGGGGCGTGCAATATTATTCGGCCTCTTTAATTTAATACTTTGTTGCGCCACCTTTTGCTGTGATTACAGCTGCAAGTCGCTTGGGGTATGTCTCTATCAGTTTTGTACATCAAGAGACTAAAATTCTTGCCCATTCTTCCTTGGCAAACAGCTCGAGCTCAGTGAGGTTTGATGGAGATCATTTGTGAACAGCAGTTTTCACAGATTCTCGATTGGATTCAGGTCTGGACTTTGACTTGGCCATTCTAAACACCTGGATACGTTTTTGTGAACCATTCCATTGTAGAATTTGCTTTATGTTTGGGATCATTGTCTTGTTGGAAGACAAATCTCCATCCCAGTCTCAGGTCTTTTGCAGACTCCAACAGGTTTTCTTCAAGAATGGTCTTGTATTTGGCACCATCCATCTTCCCATCAATTTTAACCATCTTCCCTGTCCCTGCTGAAGAAAAGCAGGCCCAAACTATGATGCTGACACCACCATGTTTGACAGTGGGGATGGTGTGTTCAGGGTGATGAGCTCTGTTGCCTTTACGCCAAACATATCGTCTGGCATTGTTGCCAAAAAGTTCGATTTTGGTTTCATCTGTCCAGAGCACCTTCTTCCACATGTTTGGTGTGTCTTCCAGGTGGCTTGTTGCAAACTTTAAACAACACTTTTTATGGATATCTTTGAGAAATGGCTTTCTTCTTGCCACTCTTCCATAAAGGCCAGATTTGTGCAGTGTACGACTGATTGTTGTCCTATGGACAGACTGTCCCACCTCTGCTGTAGATCTCTGCAGTTCATCCAGAGTGATCATGGGCCCCTTGGCTGCATCTCTGATCAGTCTTCTCCTTGTTTGAGAAGAAAGTTTAGAGGGACGGCCAGGTCTTGGTAGATTTGCAGTGGTATGATACTCCATCCATTTCAGTATGATCGCATGCACAGTGCTCCTTGGGATGTTTAAAGTTTTGGAAATCATTTTGTATCCAAATCCGGCTTTAAACTTCTCCACAACAGTATCACGGACCTGCCTGTTATATTCCTTGGTCTTCATGATGCTCTCTGTGCATCAAACAGAACCCTGAGACTATCACAGAGCAGGTGCATTTATACGGAGACTTGATAACACACAGGTGGATTATATTTATCATCGTTAGTCATTTAGGACAACATTGGATCATTCCGAGATCCACAATGAACTTCTGGAGTGAGTTTGCTGCACTGAAAGTACAGGGGCCGAATAATATTGCACGCCCCACTTTTCAGTTTTTGAATTTCCACAAACATTTAAAATAACCAATAAATTTCGTTCAACTTCACAATTGTGTCCCACTTGTTGTTGATTTTTCACCAAAAATGTACATTTGGTATCTTTGTTTGAATCATGATATGTGGGAAAAGGTTGAAAAGTTCCTGGGCGCCGAATGCTTTTGCAAGGCACTGTAAATGTGCATCATTTGTCCTGAAGGGGTTAAAGTAGTTGTCCACCTTTTGGCGATTTTTGTTTTTTTAACTTAAAGGGCTCACTTACATTAGCATAGATCTCAGCCTAGTGCTATGTGATGTGTTAATGAATAGCACAGGACCAATGTTATACTATGGAGCAGTGCAGATCATCAATTTTATTTTTCTCATGCCGATTCGACATAAGAAGACATTTGCAGCATGCTGCAGGTGCAGCTGATAGTCAGATCACGTGCATCCAATCAAGTTTATGGGTGCATGTGTAACATTGGAAAGCACTCGGATGTCATCCAAGTGCAGTCCGATGTATGCGCACAGAGACAATGGAGAAATTGTTTTCCATCTTCTCTGCACCTGTGCTGTGACTCTTTCATATAAGAAAATCACTAAGATGACACTTGGACTAAACTCTTACAGAGATTGAGCAGAGTATCATTAGCATAATTGGCCTGATTCTCTGATATGAGAGGATCGATGGCCGTGTGTCCGTAGCAATTTATATACAATTGGGGATCGAAATCACTTTTGCAATTGGCTCTCATGAAAAAGTGTGCACTGTTTACCTTTTATAGTATTTGTGATGCACTGATTATTGCTGGCTGCAAAATGAATTAATGGGTTTGGCCACTTTATCTTAACAGATGTGTTGGAGCACTTGATTTTTGCTTACTATTATATAGTAATGGCCTAGCCTAGTTCAATTGAAAAACCGCCAACAAACGTTTCTTCTATTGCAGGAGGCTGATGGACTAATCTCATCACATCCTCCTTCAACAAGAGCCATTTCATAGACAGGTTAGCTGTGCAGTCTGAGGAAAGCTGCAGTATAAAAAGGGTGAAACTATATAATAGTAAGTTCCACAAGATCATGTCTCCAACACATCTGGTAAAGTGGCCAACCCCTTTAAGATATCAGACACTTCATAGGAGGCACACCGCTTTTAAAATCTCAATAAATAAATTTCTGCTTACTTGGAAAATGAACCCATGAGCACATAAATACATTGTTGTTTTTTATTGTGATTTTAAAAATAGACTTCTTATTAATTTCAACCAACTGGACCACGGTGTGCTGCACCTCCTTCAACATATTCAAAATCTTAATCTGTTTCCTTTTCGATCCCAATGCCACACTATTAAATGAATTAATGCGCTATAATGTCCAACTCTTTCCTAAAGACATTTTACAAACTTAAAAAAAGCCTGTTTGGCTGAATGCTCACCTTATAATGTCCCCCAAAGGAAAAAAGTAAGACGTTATTAATAATTCATTTTTTTTTTATTGTCATTCTCTTTCCTCGCTCTGTGCTTTATTGTAGTGGTGATGCTGCTAGAGCAGTGGATGGAATTACCATCAACTACAGTCCCAATGAGATATACTGTATCATCTCTTGTAGACAATGCCACTATTATACAATGCGAGGCAGTGCAGTAATCACTTCTTGTCTTAACACCTAAACAAATCTGCAGCTAGACATTGCTATATTATTTTATTGCTCACTGCACAAACTGCTACCCAGCATGAGAAACCGAATCATTTCAGAGACTAAAGGGCCTGTCACACTAAGCGATATCGCTAGCAATATCGCTGTAACATCACTGGTTTTTGTGACGTTATAGCAATATTGCTAGTGATATCGCTATGTGTGATACTTACCTCCGACCGGCTCCCCCGCTGATTATCGCTGATCGTGCGAGTACGGCCTGGGCCGTTTCTCGTCGTCAGCTTCCTACTGGGCTTCCTGTGGCGCCGACGAGCGACGCGTGGACGCGGGCGGGAGGACGTCAGGATCGCCTCGTCTGACAGGTAAGTAGCGACCCCCGACCGCTGCTATGTCGCTGGTGAGATCTGCCTGTGTGGCAGCTCACTAGTGACCACTTAGCGATGCATCAGCGATCCATATCGTTGTCGGGATCATTGGTACATCGCTAAGTGTGACAGTACCTTGAGGCTGTGTTCACACACAGCGTTTTTTTTTGCGGTTTTTCCCTCGGATTTGCCAAAAAATCCGCGGGAAAAAGTGAAAAAGAAACTTCCCATTCATTTCTATGCATTTTGCACTTTTTGTGCACATTGATGCGTTTTTTACCGCGAAAAAAACGCATCGCGGTAAAAAACGCAGCATGCTCATTAATTTTGCGGATTTTTCCGCATTTCTGGCTTGTTCAATGCATTTGAAAACGCGCGGAAAAACGCGTAAAAAACGCGACGAAAACGCGCGGAAACCGTGAAGACAAAAAATGCGCGGTTTCTGGGAAGGGAGTCAGATTTTTTAGCAGAAATTTTCTGCTACGTGTGCACTTAGCCTAAGGCTACGACTCCACGATCAGGAATAGCAACGTTTTGGATGCAGCGTATTTTCAAAGCCTCTGAAATGCTGCGTTCTGATTACTGCACTTGCTTGTCAGTACACGCGGATTCACCGCATGTAATTAAATTCAATTGGTCCAAACGCGCAGTGGAGACTACAGAAATTGGCATGCTGCTGCTTGTAAACCCACACCATGGGTGAGTTTACGCAGCGGTAAATAGAAGCGCAGTGATCATGGGATTTCTATAAATGCCATCCACTGTGCTTCTAATGTGGAACTCAGCATTTCCTGATCATGGACACGTAGCCGAAGAGGTAGGGGTGAGCCAGAGAGCTGTGGAGATAAAAGCTGTGTTATGCTTGTTGTACATCAGAGAGAGGAGAGAAACCAGTGTTCAATGTACAGAACATAACACAAGCAGGTGATAGGATTGCATGTGAGACTGATCTACAGTTATCTGGGCTACAGACAATACATAAGTAAGAGAGAAATTTTACTGCGTGAAGCCATTTGCACAAAATTTTCAAGAGTCAGATAACTCCTTTAAATACCTAATATAAAACTGATTTTACATTGTTTCCACCACTTTGATTCCCGTCCAGTCCTTGTTTTGTTAAAGAAGTATTTCCATCAAAATTGTTATCCTAATAATATATTGCAGTCATCATATTATACAGCACTGTGTGCTTACAATTGCTCATTTTGCCCTTCTATTCAGTTAATTCTTCTCTTTTCCATTAAGTCTATGACATCACATGATTACATACTGACTTGCTGAATCCTTCTAAGCTCTGTGTAGAAACAGGAAGTCTCTTTTTCCCTGCATGAGTCATCACTGCAAAACTCCATGGCAAGGGGAGAAGCGGAGTAGCTGGGTCAAGAGTTGAAGAGGGGGAAGGCTATGTTAATACGTGTGGAATTCCCACGGGAATTCCGGAATTCCATTCCGCAGGAAATATGCGAGAAATCCGCATTTTAAATTCCCATGTATTTCCAGCGGAAAAACTAGTGATTTGCAAGCATAATTAGCTTGCAGAATGCTAGCGTTTTCCAAACGATTTGTAGCATCGCTTGGAAAACTGATTGACAGGTTTGTCACACTCAAAAATAGTGTTTGACGAGTGTGACCAACTTTTTATTATTGAGGCTGCTTTTGCGGCATCGGTAGTAAAAAGATATAATGTTAAAAATAATTAAAAAACTAAAAAATCGTGATATTCTCACCTTCAGGAATGCTGCGGGGGACGCCGGTTCATCGCGATGCTCCGGGCAAGTCCCGTTCCCAGAGATGCCTTGCGACAATGACCGCGACGTAATCAAAGGAACGGGACTTTCCGGGAGCATCACTGAGGCCTGGTGATGCTGCGAGGGAAGGTGAGAATAACATGATTTTTTATTTTAATTCTTTTTTTACACAGGGATATGGTACCCAGAGCCATTAGGAGAGTCTCCTCTCCTCCAGACCGTGGGTACCATATACGCAAATTTTCCACTTACTTTTTGCATGGTGGGCATAGCCACATGCAAAGTAAGTGGAACAATGCAATCTTATGTGTGCAGATTTTCCCGCAATTCCGCACAAAGAATGAACATGCTGCGTATTTTTCCGGGATGCAATTCCGCTGCGGAAAAATATGCAGCATTAGCACAGCATGTGCGAATGCCATAGGATTGCATGGGATGCTTTTTTTGCAAAAAACGCAAAAAGAACGCTATGTTTGAACTCAGCCGAAGACTTGTGCACGGAAAAAGACTCTTCCTATTTCTGCATAGAGCAGAGAAAATAGTTATGTAAAAGGGCAAAATGAGCAATTATAAGTGCACAGTGCCATATAATATGATGATTGCAATATATATAATAAGTTTGATATGAGGGGAGCTTCTTTAGAATAGAATTACATCATGTCCATGTCTTTATATAAGCAAAAACTTTAGCATTCACATTCTTATCTTCGGTATCTCCTGCAAGAGGAGTGAAAACAGTTAATGTGGCTGTATGAGGTTATTTTCATCCAGAAATCACTCTTGTCTATGGACTGCATTTGATATTGCACTTCTATTCCATCAATCCTCTTGACTGTTACTCGTATATGTAGGGACAAAGTATGACTTTTGCTTTCTGTCTTTTTTCTTCTTGATGAATGATCATCTCTAAATGTAGTGTTTGACATTTATGTTTGTAATGCTTTTAACTGGAATATAGAAAATAGTAGGATAAAATTTTAAGTGCTAAAATTTCCAAAGCATGGGATCATGTCTAGTCGTCTGTTTGCCTACCACATTAAATACATCTAGTCTGAGCTACAAAATAAACCACTAAGGTAACGTTTCCCGCTAGCCTAGATCATATAAAGTTTAATGAAGATTTCCATGCCATCACTGAGTAGCAGAGCATCATCTAGTTTGAAAAGAATTGGGGGGGGGGGGGGGGGAAGTGAGTTTTGGTGACTGTAAATATAGTTGTGTAAAAAAGTGTTTGACCCTTTCCTGATTTCCTATTCTTTTGCATATTTGTCACACTTAAATGTTTCATATCACCAAACACATTTAAATATTAGACAAAGATAACACAAGTGAACACAAAATGCAGTTTTTAAATGAAGGCCTTTATTATTAAGGGAAAAAAATCCAAAACCTAATAACTGGTTGGGCCACCCTTAGCAGCAACAACTGCAATCAAGTGTTTGCGAAAACTAGCAATGAGTCTTTTACAACACTATGGAGGAATTTTGTCCCCCTCATCTTTGGAGGGTTTCAGAGCATGAACCACCTTTTTAAGGTCATGCAACAGCATCTCAATCTGATGAAGGTCAGTACTTTGACTAGGCCACTCCAATTTTCTTAATTTTGTTTTTCTTAAGTCATTCAGAGCTGGACTTGCAGCTGTGTTTTGGATCATTGTCGTGCTGCATAACCCAAGTGCGCTTCAACTTGAGGTCATCATTAAGAGATGGCCGGACAGTCTCCTGCAGGATTTTTTGGTAGACAGCAGAATTCATGGTTCCATTTACCACAGCAAGTGTTCCAGGTCTTGAAGCAGCAAAACAGCCCCAAAACCATCGTTCTACCATCACCATATTGGTATGATGTCCCTTTTCTGAAAAGCTGTTACTTCTATGCCAGATGTAATGGGACACACTCCTTCCAAAAAGTTCAACTTTTGTGTCTCGTCAGTCCACATCCCAAAAGTCTTGGGGATCATCAAGATGTTTTCTGGAAAAACTGAGATGAGCCTTTATGTTCTTATTCCTCAGCAGTGGTTTTCTCATGGAACTCGGCCATGCAGGCCATTTTTGCTCAGTCTCTTTGCTATGGTGGAGTCATCAACACTAACCTTAACTGAGGCCTGAAGTTCTTTGCATGTTGTTGTGGGGTCTTTTGTGATCTTTTGAATGAGTCTTTGCAGCGCTCTTGGGGTAATTTTGGTTGGCCGGCTTCTCCTGAGAAGGTTCACCACTAATGCATGTTTTTTCCATTTGTGGATAAAGGCTCTCACTGTAGTTCGCTGGAGTCCCAAAGCCCTAATGGATTGATAACCTTTTACTTTGTTTCTCATTTGTTCCAGACTTTCTTTTGATCGCAGCAAATATCCTTTGATGAACTCTTGGTCTACTTCACTTTGTCAGGCAGGTTCTAGTTAAGTGATTTCTTGTTTGAGAACAGTTGTGGCTAGGGAATTTGAACTCTGCTTCCCAAATATGTGATAAACCACAGTTCATTTATGTGCTAAGGGTGGGTGTCAATCACTACATACATAGGGCCCTGTAGGTTTGGATTTTTCCCCCTTAATAAAGACCTTCATTTAAAAGTTGTGTGTTGTGAGTTCATTTCCCCTTCACCATTGAGGTCTGATGAACTCCCTCTTTTGGTGAAGGAAGGTAGTGAGGCTGATTACCAAGCACCTTAGCAGGATGATGATGACTGGGTGACTGGAATTGCTGACTGGATATAAAGCAACTGGTTCAACAAAACTCTTCAACAAGGACTTATGAAACACATTATGGATTTTAAATGTGACAGGAAGAGCCAAACGAAAAGAGATCGGATTAATAATCTCCAAAATCTTGTAAGGTCCAATAAATCTAGGCTTAAACTTAGGAGAAGCCACCTTCATAGCGATATTTTTTGATGATAACCAAACCATATCACCAACCTTAAACTGGGGACCAATGGTCCTATGTCGGTTGGAAAACCGCTGGGCCTTTTCCTGGGAGAGAGATAACTTATACACCACTTGGTCCCAGATCTGGTGCATTCTCTCCACCACAGTGTCAACACCTGGGCAGGCAGAAGGCTCCACCTGCCCTGAAGAAAATTGAGGATGAAACCCAAAGTTACAAAAAAAAGGTGACATCAAAGTGGCAGAACTAGCTCTATTATTTAAAGCAATTTCGGCCAAGGGCAAAAATGAAACCCAATCATCCTGATCAACGGAAATAAAACATCTCAAATACGACTCCAAGGTCTGGTTTGTTCTCTCCGTCTGCCCATTGGTCTGAGGGTGAAAAGCAGAGGAGAAGGACAACTGAATTCCCAGCTTGGAACAGAAAGTCCTCCAAAATCTAGACACAAACTGAACTCCTCTGTCAGATACAATGTTCTCAGGAATCCAGTGCAAGCGAACCACCTGATGCAAAAACAGGGGCACCAACTCAGAGGAAGATGGCAACTTAGGGAGTGGTACAAGATGAACCATCTTAGAGAACCTATCACAAATCACCCAAATAACAGTCATTCTCTGAGAGACAGGCATATCAGAGATGAAATTTGTGTGACCTATCTCTCTGTTGTAAGGGCATAAAAATTTAAAGTTTGAAAATTGCAAAATTTTCGCCATATTTCCGTTTTTTTTATAACTAAACACAAGTCAAATAGAAGAAATTTTACCACTATCATGAAGTAAAATATATGTCACGAAAAAATAATCTCAGAATCAGCAGGATCCGTTAAAGCGTTCCAGAGTTATAACCTCAAAGTGACAGTGGTCAGAATTGTAAAAATTGGCCTGGTCATTAAGCTGCAAAATGGCTCTGTCACTAAGGGCTTAATAGTGTCCTCAATGCTGATAAATACTGGGAGATGCTTATCCATCATGCAACACCATGAGGAAGGCATCATATTTTCTCGAAATGTATTCTGCAGCAGTAAAACTACCCCAAACATAGAGCCAATATCAATAAAAACTATTGTTAGCAAAGAAGAATGAGTCATGGAAGTGATGATATCGCCCCCACAGAACCCTGATCTCAACATCATCGAATTTGTCTGGGGTAACATGGAGACAATGAAGGATTTGGGCAGGCCTACATCCACAGAAGATATGTGATTAGTTCTCCAAAATGTTTGTAACAATCTTCTTGTTCGAGATTCTGTGATCAAGTGTACATACAAGAATTGATTTTGTTTTGAAGGCAAAGAGTGGTCACATCGAATATGGATTTTGTTTGATTTCTCTTTTGTCAAATCATTTGATAATTGTTAAAAATAAGCTGTTAAAGGAGTTTTCCGAGATTTTACATTGCTGGCCTGTCCTTGTCATAGGAGAAACAAAAACAGACCTTGACCCGTTAACTCTCAAGCCTGTTTTCACCTTCATGACCAGGCCAAATTTTACAATTCTGATCTCTGTCACTTGAGGTGGTAATAATTCTGGAACACTTCAGTGGATCCCGCTGATTCTGACATATTGTACTTCAACGGTGGTGGTAAAATTTGTTCTATTTGATTTGTGTTTATTTGTGAAAATATCGGCAATTTGGCAAAATTTTTTCAATTTTCAAACTTTTAATTCTTATGTCCTTAAATCAGTTATGTCACACAAAATAGTTAATAACATTTCCCACATGTCTGCTTTACATCTGCATCAATTTTGTTTTGTTAGGAAGTTAGAAGGGTTAAAAGTTGATCAGTGATTTCTCTAACATTTACAAAACCATTTTTTTAGAGACCACTTCACATTTGAAGTGACATAGGGGGCCTATATGACAGAAAATACCCAAAAGTTTCACTATTCTAAAAACTGCACTCCTCAAAGTGCTCAAAACCACATTCAAGAAATGTATTAACTCTTCAAGTGCTTTGGAAGGAAAAAAAAAACACTTTACTTTTTAACACAAAAATATTGCTTTAGCCCAATATTTTGCATTTTCACAAGGTAACAAGAGAAAATGCACCATACAATTTGTGTGCAATTTCTTTTGAGTGTGCCGATACCCCATATGTGGAGGAAAACTACTGTTTGGGTGCAGGGCATGGCAGGGATCGGAAAGAAAGGAGCACCATTTGACTTTTTGAACTGCTGGAATAATTAGCGGATGTCATGTCGCGTTTGAAAAGCCCCTGATGTACCTAAACAGTGGAAACTATCCACAAGTGACCCCATTTTGGAAACTAGCCCTCTCAAGGAATTAATCTAGACATGTGTTCAGCACCTTGAAACCCACAAGTCTCCCGGTCCATCCGGTGCCCCGGCATCAATGAGCTCTGCTTCTCGCTCCCCGTCACCAGCAGTTGATAGCGAGCAAGGCTCGGACTACGACTCGGACAAACCTCTTGACCTAGATACGCTGGGTGGCCAGGAAACGGTTGTCAGTCTCCTAGAAACCGTCGACCAGACTCTGAGGATTGAGGATGATTCTACTCTGGCTTTGGGCCATAAGGTGTCATTTAAGCGAGTCAAGCGTCCATAGAGTATTTTGCACTCACCCTGAATTTGAGGATATAGTGCAACGACACAGAGAACGGCCGGACAGGCGTTTCTTGGGCCAGAAGGTACTCGAGGCGAAGTATCCTTTTGCCCCGGATCTCCGTAAAGTGTGGACGGAATCCCCAACGGTGGATCCACCTGTGTCGCGCTTGGCTACAAAAACTCTACTATCCGTACCTAGTGGTTCTTCTATTAAGGATCCCACTGATCGTCTCATAGAGAATTTGGCTCGCTCAGTGTTTGAGGCATCGGGATCAGCACTCTCTCCCTCGTTCACGGCAGCGTGGGTAGCCAAGGCCATGATTTCTTGATCAGAATCACTGAATAGAGCCTTGCAAGACATGGACCTACCAGCTGAAGTATCAGAAATCACAAATCAGATAGCCATGGCAGGGGACTACTTCATCAATACATCTTTAGATGCGGCCAACTGCGCGGCACTTGCGGCCGCAAATGCAATTTCCATTAGGAGAGCGCTATGGGTAAGGACATGGCAGGCCGATTCAGCTTAAAAAAAGTCCTTGGCAGTGCTACCATACCAGTGTGGCCGCCTGTTCGGAGAGAAGTTAGATCAACTCATCTCTGACTCCACAGGAGGCAAGAGCGGTTTTCTTCCTCAACAAAAGGTCAAACCGCCATTTCGTCACCAGTTTCAGGTGCGTTTTTGGGCCTTTCGCAACCCCGGGTGGACTACGGCTGCTTATTTTTCCGTGTCAGGGCGCCCCAACCAGAATAGGGACTGACAGGTCTCATATAGAGCCAACCCATTGGGGAGGATGTGTACTAACCATTCCAGGTCGAGGGGATCCAGGTCCCAAAGATCTTCAGTCAAATGACTCAGGGCATTTGTCAGGCGGCACCAGCAAGGTAGGCGGCCGCCTCCTCTGGTTTCACCACGCCTGGCTCAATGTCGCACACGACACATGGGTGAGAGAGCTGGTGTCCACAGGGTACAAGATAGAATTTGTCAGGTACCCCCCAAGACGATTTTTTCTTTCCTGTCTTCCCAAAGTGGATACCCAGGCAAAGGCTCTACTAGGAGCCATCAATTCGCTCAGCCACAACGGAGTCATTATTCCAGTACCGGAAAACGAGAAGACTCAGGGCTTCTATTCCAATCTGTTTGCAGTCCCCAAAAAGGATGGGACTGTCGGCCCTGTTTTGGATCTAAAACTTGTTCAGGAGCTTATCAGGATCAGACATTTCCGGATGGAGTCTCTCCGTTCAGTCATATTGGCAATGGGGCAGGGAGTACTTGGCCTCTATCGATATTCAGGACGCCTATCTACATATCCCCATTTTCCCTCCGCATCAAAGGTTTCTAGGCTTTGCCATCAACGGTCTACATTTTCAGTTTGCAGCACTGCTCTTCGGGCTAGCCACTGCCCCCAGAGTGTTCACAAAGGTCATGGCAGTCCCCATGGCTATCCTGCACTCCCGGGGCATAGTCTTATTCCCCTACTTAGACGACTTCTTGGTCAAGGGCCCTTCAAGGCCGGCATGCGAGGAAAGTGTCAGCATCACGCTAGATACTCTTGCCCGCTTAGGGTGGTTGGTCAATGTAAAGAAGTCATCCCTTGTTCCAGCTCAGAGAATTTCCTTTTTAGGGATGATCTTCGACACTTGCCGAGGGTTGGTAATACTCCCTTGAGACAAGGCCCCAGCCCTTCGGCAGGGAGTGCGGGTACTGCGCCAACCAGTCCCTCACACCATCAGTTTTCTGCATGAGGATTCTAGGAAAAATGGTGGCGGCGATGGAAGCGATCCCGTTTGCCCAGTTCCATCTTCGCCCCCTGCAGCACGCCCTCTTGTCATCCTGGGACAAGAACCCGTTCACGCTCGATCATCGGTGCCAGTTGTTCTCTCATGTCAGTCACTAGAGTGGTGGACAATCAATTCCTCCCTTCTTCAGGGGAAACTCTTTCCCCCAGATCAGTGGCTGGTGGTCACAACAGACGCCAGCTTCCTCGGCTGGGGAGCGGTTTTTCGCCACCACACAACCCAGGGATGGTGGACACCGCAGGAGGCACGCCTCCTGATCAACTTGTTGGAGATACAGGTGATCCGGCTAACTCTGCAATGGTTTCATCACCTTCTAGCAGGCCGCCCTGTCCGGATTCAGTCAGACAATGCCACGGCGGTGGCTTAAATAAATCACCAAGGGGGCACCCGCAGCAGGGCAACCAATGCGCGAGGTAGGACACGTGCTTCGCTGGGCCGAGAGGAACCGCACGGTGATATCGGCAGTCCACATCCAGGGGGTAGAGAACTGGGCAGCAGATTTCCTCAGCCGGCAGGGGCTTGCGTCCGGGAAATGGTCACTACTCCCAGAGGTCTTTCAGCAGATTTGCCAATGGTGGGGAACACCGGATGTGGATCTGATGACCTCCAGGGTGAACGCCAAGGTATCCGTATGTGTCGCTCAGTTCCGGAACCTGCAGGCAATTGCCGTGGATGTGCTGGTTCTGCCATGGAATCAGTTTCGCCTCCCATACCTATTTCCCCTGCTGCCACTACTTCCGAGGGTCATCAAGAAGATCAAGGCAGAAGGGGTGCCAATGATTCTGCTGGCCCCAAACTGGCCTCATCAGGTGTGGTACGCAGATCTAGTGCAGCTGTTCGTCGACGTGCCATGGCGACTGCCAGAGCGCCAAGATGCATTTTCTCAGGGGCTGATCTGCCACACGAACTCGGGGGCCCTGTGTTTGACGGCTTTGCCGTTGAATCTTGTATTGTGATGCAGGCGGGATTTGGGTGCAAAGTGGTTGCTACAATGGTTAGTTCCCGGAAGCCTGCCTCAGCACGAATTTACCATCACACCTGGAAGGTTTTCTTTGCATGGTGTCGAGGCAATGGTTGTTCCCCACTGAGATTCTCCATCCCTAATATCTTGGCTTTTATCGAGTCTGGCCTAGACTCAGGCTTGGCCCCCAGTTCTCTCAGGAGACAGATATCGGCTTTATCCATCCTTTTTCAGCGCAGGATTGCTACCAACTTGCAGGTAAAGACTTTCATCCAGGCGGTCTCCCACTTGGTACCTCCCTATAAGGCACCTATGGACGCCTGGTAGCTTAACCTGGTCCTAAGTGTTCTGCAGGAAGCTCCATTTTAGCCGCTACAGGATGTCTTTTTGTCATACCTTTCCTGGAAGGTGGTGTTCCTGGTAGCTATAACATCAATCAGGCGGGTCTCGGAGCTGGCAGCATTATCTTGGCGAGCCCCGATTCTGACCTTTCACAAAGACAAGGTGGTTCTTAGACCAGCTCCTCCTTTTTTGCCTCGTTTCACATTAGTGAGGATATTGTCTTGCCCTCTTTTTGTCCAGCACCGGTACACCACGTGGAAAAGGCCCTGCATACGTCAGACCTGGTGAGAGCACTCAGGAGGTACGTGTCACGTACGTCAGCTTTTCGTCAGTCAGACGTGCTGTTTGTGCTCCCTGAAGGTGGCAAGAAGGGACTCGCTGCCTCAAAATCGACCATAGCCAGATGGATTCGTTTGGCCATTCAGGAGTCCTACTGCATCAGAGGCGCGCCGATTCCAGCAGGGATCAGAACACACTCTACCCGGGCAGTGGGCGCCTCTTGGGCGCTTCGGCACCAGGCTTCGACGGAACAGGTTTGCAAGGCAGCAACCTGGTCCAGCCTGCACACATTTACTAAACATTACAATATCCATACTCAGGCTTCAGCGGATGTGAGCCTGGGTAGAAGGATTCTCCAAGCAGCGGTGGCTCACCTTTAGGCAGGAGGTGCATGTAGCTTGGATCGGTGAGTCAAGTTCCCACCCAGGGACTACTTTAGGACGTCCTACAGTACCTGTGTCCCCCAATGAGGCGAAGGAGAAACATGGATTTTTGTGATAACTCACCGTAAAATCCTTTTCTCTGAGCCGCTCATTGGGGGACACAGCACCCACCCTGATAGCCAAGTTGGCTTCTGTTTATTTAATTAATATGCTCTCTGTATGAGATTAGGGTGGTTATTTTCTAGACATGTTGTTACCTGCATTAAGGTTGATGTTCTCTGATTTTTATTTGATCTCCTACTGCTTGTGCACCAAACTGGTTTCCACCCGCAATCGAGACGAGGGTGTATACGGCGGAGGAGCTAACCTCTTTTTTTCACTTAGTGTCAGTCTCTAGGCGGCAGTAGCATACACCCCACAGTACCTGTGTCCCCCAATGAGCGTCTCGGAGAAAAGGATTTTACAGTGAGTTATCACAAAAATCCATGTTTCACAAGGATATGAGAAGAAAATGGACACCAAAATTTGTTGTGCAATTTCTCCTGACTACATACTTATGACCATGATATTTCAGTTTTTATTTTTTTAATAAATTTGCAAAAATTTCTACATTTCTGTTTTTTTCAGTCAAGATGGAATACAAAGTGTACATTAATGAGAAAAAAATTAACTTTTTTGAATTTACCAAATGGCTGCAATGAAACTGAAAAATTTAAAGGGGTCTGAATACTTTCTGTACCCACTGTAGGTTTCATGTGTACCTCTCTCTTCAAATTGCCCTCAATGATCCCAATTTTAATGGCCAGAAAAACTAGATGTGAACCTCCAAAATTTGAAGTGAATCTCGTGTTCATTGTCTTTGTTGTATTCAAATATTTTACAAACTCTTGGAATTGATCCTCAGTTCCTGCCCACACAATGAACATGTCATCGACATTTCTTAAAAACAATCTGATATACTTCAAAAAGGGGTTACGCCCAGTATAGATAACATTTTCTTGAAGAACAGCTAGAAACATGTTTGTAAAAGAACATGCTACCAGGGTGCCCATGGCTGTGCCAGTTTTTTGTAATTAGCATTTGTCCAAGAATTTCAAGACATTATGTTTTAAAATAAAATTTAGAGCTTCACATACGAACAGGTTTTTGCATCGCCATATTTTGAGAGCTATAATTTTTCCAGATTATGGCCAACAGTCATGTGAGGGTTTGTTTTTTGTGGGACGAGTTGACAAATTTATTGGTACCATTTTCGGGCACATTCAGTTTTTTTTTATCCGTTCTATTCCAATATTTTTTCTCTAATGCAGTTCTGCGTTTGGTAAAGTTGATAAAGGCAGCTTTATTCTCTTGGGTAGTCGGTTCGATTACAGCGATACCACATTTATATTTTTTTATGTTTTGGCGCTTTTACACAATTTATAGAAAAAATACTTATGTTTGCATCGCTTTATTCTGAGAGCTATAACTTTTTATTTTTTGACTGATGGAGCTGTATTGCAGCTTGGTTTTTGCTGGACAAGATGACATTTTCAGCCATACCATTTTCATTTATATTCGCCTTTTTTTGCATTTTATTCCAGTTTTTGTTTGGCAGTATGATGAAAAAGCATTGTTTTTGCCTTGTTTTTCATTTAGTTTTTTTTAAAATGAAGGGGTGAACCAGTGTGACAGTTTTATATGGCTGGTCGTTCCGGACATGGGGATACGACACGTGTATTTTTTTCGTTAATTATTTTATTTAATTTTTTTACATAAAAATACAAATTTAGGCTGTGTGCAGACGGTGCGTTTTTGCGGTGTTTTTTCCTAGGGAGTCCTTATGACAGCAAAGTCAAGGAGAATCCTGAAGTGTTTATACACATGATCGGTATTTTTCCTTTCACAATTTGCTGTGTGTTTAAATCCGCAATTCTTTATGCGTTTTTGACCCATTGAATTTACAGGAAAAAAAAATGCACCAAAGCCCAGTGTTTTTGCTGCCAAAAGAATCAGAAACCTTGCAGAGATTTTTGCAACCAAAATACTCAACGTGCGCACATACCCTTATGTAAAATATATATATATATATATATATATATATATACACACAGTGTGTGTGTGTGTGTGTGTATATATATATATATATATACACACACACTGTATATATGTATATTATATACGTCTTATCAGGTCTGTCTGTAACCGAAATCGCGGGCCGCTGATTGGTCGCGGCCGCCAGGCCTCGACCAATCAGCGACAGGCGCAGCTGTTTGTAATGGTAATCTGCGCCTGCCGCTGATTGGCTGAGGCCGCGACCAATCAGCATCGGGCGCAGCGCTCAATGGGGCGGCAGGCCTTGATCTGTAAAAAAGATAATCAAATTAAAAAAAATGTTATTCTCACCTTCCGACGGCCTCCGATCTTCTTTCCACGCGCCCGGCCTCACGGTCCCAGTAATGCCTTGCGCCTTAGACCGGAGATGACGTCACTCTCGCGAGAGTGTGACGTCATCAGTGGTGTTTCGCGCAATGCATTACTGGGACCGCGAGGCCGGGCGCGTGGAAGAAGATCGGAGGCTGTCGGAAGGTGAGTATATAACTATTTTTTTTATTTAACAGAGACCACGCATACCAGGAAAGGGGGTGAGGGGGGACCATGCATACCAGGAAAGGGGGGTGAGGGTACCATACATACCAGCAATGGGGGGGTGAGGGGGACCATGCATACCAGCAATGGGGGGTGAGGGGGACCATGCATACCAGCAATGGGGGGGTGAGGGGGGACCATGCATATCAGCAATGGGGGGGTGAGGGGGACCATGCATACCAGCAATGGGGTGGTGAGGGGGACCATGCATACCAGCAATGGGGTGGTGAGGGGGACCATGCATACCAGCAATGGGGGGGTGAGGGGGACCATGCATACCAGCAATGGGGGGGTGAGGGGGACCATGCATACCAGGAAAGGGGGGTGAGGGTGACCATACATACCAGCAATGGGGTGGTGAGGGGGACCATGCATACCAGCAATGGGGTGGTGAGGGGGACCATGCATACCAGCAATGGGGTGGTGAGGGGGACCATGCATACCAGCAATGGGGGGGTGAGGGGGACCATGCATACCAGGAAAGGGGGGTGAGGGTGACCATACATACCAGCAAAGGGGGGTGAGGGGGACCATGCATACCACCAATGGCGGGGAAGGGGGACCATGCATTCCAGGAAAGGGGGGTGAGGGTGACCATGCATACCAGGAAAGGGGGATGAGGGTGACCATGCATACCAGGATAGGGGGGTGAGGGTGACCATGCATATCAGGATAAGGGGGTGAGGGTGACCATGCTTACCAGGAAAGGGAGGTGAGGGGCACCATGCATACCAGGAAAGGGGGGTGACGGGACCATGCATACCAGGAAAGGGAGGTGAGGGGGCCATGCATACTAGGAAAGAGGGGTGAGGGGACCATGCATACCAGGAAAGGGGGGTGACGGGACCATACATACCAGGAAAGGGGGGTGAGGACCATGCATACCAGGACTGGGGGGCGAGGGGACCATGCTTACCAGGATTGGGGAGTGAGGAGTACCATGCATATCAGGATTGGGGGATGAGAGGACCATGCATATCAGGATTGGGGATGAGGGGACCATGCATATCAGGATTGGGGCATGAGGGGACCATGCATACCACGAAAGGGGGGTGACAGGACCATGCATACCAGGAAAGGGGGGTGAGGGGGACCATGCATACCAGGGAAGAGGGGTGAGAGGACCATGAATACCAAGATTGGAGGGTGAGAGGACCATGCATTCCAGGATTGGGGGGTGAGGGGACCATGCATATCAGGATTGGGGGGTGAGGGGACCATGCATACCAGGATAGGGGGGGAGGGGTACCATGCATATCAGGATTGGGGGTGAGAGGACCATGCATATCAGGATTGGGGGGTGCATTATTGCATTATTATTAAAACTTCATAAATAAACTACATATATATTCTAGAATACCCGATGCATTAGAATCGGGCCACCATCTAGTGGCATCTTGACTTATGGATATGGGACGGACCCCTACTCCATCTTAAAACCACCATAACTACAGTAAACCTAGGCACTAGAATAAATACACAACACATTATTTTGGTTGTCAAAATGGCCGCAGCTTTATTTAAATCACAGGATTAAAACAATCACAGTAGGAGTCAGGTTAAGTGCTAGTACATTGGGATTCACAAGTACTTGGATATCCCCAGCTGTCTGACATACAGAACCAGGACAGACAGCCATAAAGGGGTGGCATGCACTGGCTTGCCATTCAAGCAGAGCCAGAAAACTTTCAGGGCACCAATGACCCTATTATCCTCACTCCTGTGCTTAACCACTGTGCCCGCCCCTGATTGACGTTACCATTACAATGTCCTTGAGGCTGGCCACCAAAGCCAAGCCTGTTCACCACCATGAGGTTTTACATCCTCTATTAGTTAAAATGAGTCCACCTTAACTTGTCTGCAACTTCCACCTGACTCCTAAACCGCCACCAGAGAGGCCATTTGACATCTTAAATGGATTCGACCCCCATCAACCATGCCTAATAAAGCCATCAACCATTTCTACATGCTATGGAAAGACTGTGCACACAAGTAATAAAAAATAAAATTCCAGAGCTCTGACAGATTAATTTTATCAATGCCATGCTACCAAGTTATGATCGATAATACGGTAACTACAGCAAAATAACAGTTGCTAAACATCCTGCAATGAGGATCCCATAATGGGGAATGTGGAAAGTAAACCATAATTAAGGTCGTAGCTACAATCTGAATACCTGTATAATGACATCTGTCATGCCTCAAAAAACTATTATACCGCATGCATTGTAGCCAGCTCTAATAATTCACCAATTCACAGATTTTAGTTCTAGAAACCACCATTATTTACAGTAGCTGTGCAGTAAAATTTCTTAAACCCACTTACTATCACTACCCGAAAAGTAATGAACATATCAATAGAAAGATATTATAAATAGGGAGTAATTAAAAACTATACACAATATAACATCAACATTATAATCGACCATAAAATAACGTTCAGAATTTCTGGAAGTAGTAATTTAAATAAACCTAAAGCAGAAAAAGTCTACAAAGGCATTATTAATAACACTGCCATGCCATTGTTAATTGTTTTTCATGCACTTGATAAGATTTACTGTTGACCTTTCCAACTGGGTCAAAGGCATTGGGAATAGGCATATTGCCCTTCGTGTTAACGCACTTGATTACTTTACCCTTAGCCGCTCCCACTGGCTCAAGAGCACCAGGAGTAGGCATCTGACCTTTGTGTTAATGCACTAGATTTTTTCCATTCTACATGACGGCACCACGAGAGAGGGGATCCGCCCAGCGAGGACAGGAAACCTTCAAGATAAAAGGGGCGGCTCCTCTCTCCGCATCAGTTGGTTTCCTGTCCTCGATGGGAAACCCTCAAGATGAAAACCTCTTGATGATTGGAAGAAAGAAGAGGATGCCTGGGCCTGGGTCGGGTGATCAAATAGCAGGCACCGGTCTGCTACACCTGATACCAGGTGCCGGTAGTCGCCTCGGGGGTCATATATTCCTATGTCCCCCCTGAGCGAGTGCATGGCCCAGCCCGGAAGTAGAGGTGGCGCGCACAGCAGAGACACAGGAGGGTGTGCGCAGTCACTAGGCGCGGACACAGGTAGTGGGGCGCGCGCACAGAGGGCGCAAGCGGCGGCAGGTACGGGGACCAGGCGGTCCAATTTAAAAAAAAAAAAAAAAAAGGAATAACCTTCCCTCTTAGGCTGAAGGTGACTGCTCTCATTAGGTGGCACCTGCTAAGCAGCTTGAAGCTGGGGGCTGCTATTTAAACCGGAAGTGGCGGGCGTCACTACACCATTACATGGTCGGGTGTGACTGCTCTCAGCACAGGATAGCAGCAGACATATACGGCAGGATGGAGAGCCCCTCGCCAGAGCATATACAACCACGCCAGGAAGCAAAGGAAAGGCGGTCACGCTCACACGAAAAGAGCCAGACACGCCGCAGCAGCAGTGGAAGCCGCTCGGGCAGCGCACGGGCGGATCGTCAACGCAAGAAGGAGGGGTCCCTAGTCTCCTTAGGAGACAGTGAGAAGACCAGTCAGCCTCCAGATCCGGTACCCGTTTTGTGAAAACGTCCGAGTGGTGAGTGAACTACGAGAAAGTCCAGTACTCTAATGTCTGTTCTCTTTCTCTTGTCTCCTCTCTTCCCTCTCCTCCCTCTCTTACATACATTGGCGGGGTGGAGTATAGGAAGTCCCTAAGAAAAGTAGGGGAAAATCTAAGAATAAAGAATGTGCTTTATGCAAAAGTCCCGTAGAAACAGCCTGGAATAAAAAGTTATGCCAGGAGTGTATTAACAAAACAATAGCGGAGGAGACTCCCTCATTCTCGGAGAGTCTGAGGTCCCTAATTCAAACAGAGGTTTGTAAGTCAGTAAGTGTATTACAATCTGCAGATGCAGATAGGAAAACTAGGGATAGATCCAGCCCCTCAGGGGTCTCTCAAGAAGACTCTACAGGGTCAGAGGAGGACTCAAATAAAACGCACTATTCAGATAGTAGCTCAGATGGGGAAGATACGTTCCCAGTAGAATCTACGGATGAACTTATTAAAGCAATCAGATCTACCATGGGGCTGGTAGAGGAGCGAGCAAAAAAGACAGCCCAAGAACTCATGTTCAGTGGACTACAAAAGAAAAAGCGTAAGACCTTCCCTATTAATGAGCAACTAGAAGGGCTCATAAAACGCAAATGGGAAAAACCAGAGAAAAAGTCCCAGATATCTAATTCTCTGAAGAGGAGGTATCCCTTTGAGGAAGAGGCATCCTCATCCTGGGATAGGGCTCCCAAAATCGATGTAGCGATATCAAAAGTCGCCAGGAAAACCTCCCTACCCTTTGAGGATCTGGGGTTTCTGAAAGAACCGCTGGACCGGAAGACGGACAATTGCCTTAAGACAGCCTGGGAAACCTCGGCTGGGGCACTAAGACCGGCTATCTCAGCTACGTGTGTGGCTAGGTCTCTAAAGATATGGGTAGACAACTTGGAAGATCAACTAGAACATGGAGTTCCCAGAGAGTCAATTCTGGAAGCATTACCGGCTATTAGAGCGGCGGCAGACTTTCTCGCAGAGGCTTCTGCAGACTCGGCCAGACTAGCAGCAAAGTCAGCAGCCTTAACCAATGTAGGATGGCGTGCAGTATGGCTAAAATGCTGGCCGGGGGACACTCAGGCAAAGATGAAACTGTGCTCTCTGCCATGTGAGGGAAATTGATTGTTCGGACCAGCATTGGATGACGTGTTGGAAAAAGCGGGTGATACAAAGAAAAATTTTCCAAAACAAGCATTTCAAGCGTTTCGGCGCTCCTTTCAGAGGGGCCGAAGATTCAGAAAGCAACAATTCAGAGATCGAGACAAAAACAATTCTGACAGGCGATACAGAGGAGGGAGAGGCTTCTATTTCGGCAAGCCCTCCAGGGAAGCCAAAAAACCCTCCCAGTGACGGTCCTTCTCAGGTGGGGGGAAGGCTCTCTCACTTCCTCCCAGCCTGGGAGAGAATCTCATCCAGCACCTGGATCCGACAGATAGTAGGGTCAGGTCTGGAATTAAAGTTCCACCATTGGCCACCACAAAAATTCATTCAGACTCCAGTGCAATCTTCTCAAGAAAGACAAGAGAGTCTGGAAGAGGAGGTATTGTCACTCATACAGAAACTCGTACTGGAAGAAGTTCCGGAAAAAGAAAAAAAGGAAGGCTTTTACTCCCCCCTATTTCTAATAAAGAAACCAGACAATTCCTGGAGGACAATTATAAATCTGAAAGGCCTCAACAGATATTTGATAGTCCCATCATTCAAGATGGAAACCATAAGATCTGCAGTGAAACTCCCCTTTCCTCGGTGTTACATGGCGGTCCTGGATCTCAAGGATGCTTACTATCATGTCCCGATCCGGCAGCAAGACCGCAAATATCTCAGGGTGGCAGTCCAGATAAAATCTCAGTGGCATCACTTTCAATACAGGGCTCTGCCCTTTGGGGTAGCAATAGCCCCCCGGGTCTTCACGAAATTAATTGCGGAGGTCTCGGCACATCTCAGGGAAAAAGATGCTCTGGTAATACCATATCTGGACGACTTCCTGATAGTGGGGAGAGATTTCTCTCACTGTCAGGAACAAGTCAAGATAGTGATGGAGACACTTCAGACTCTGGGTTGGCAACTGAACCTCAAAAAATCCAAATTGGAACCAACAATGATCCAGAATTTTTTGGGCCTAACAATAGACTCGGTGGTGCAGGAATGTCGCCTCCCAGAGGAAAAAGAAGAAAAAATCAAAAACCTAATCAGGACGACATTAAGAAAGCCAGTAATGACTCTGAGGAAAGCCATGTCAGTGTTGGGATCCCTAACTTCCTGCATACCAGCAATAAAATGGGCTCAGTTTCACACAAGGGAACTTCAGTGGTGTGTGTTACAAAACGATCTGAGGCTTCAGGGGCAGTTAGAGCAAAAGCTCACCATCCCGGACCCTGTACTCCAGTCACTCAGGTGGTGGTTACAGATAGAGTCCTCTCCAAGGGGAGTACCCTGGACATATACAGCCTCCAGAGTAATCACGACAGATGCCAGCCCTTGGGGCTGGGGAGCCCATCTAGACACCCTATGGCTTCAAGATCCTTGGGCTCAGGACGAAAAAGATCTATCCTCAAACGAGTGGGAGCTGCTAGCCATCGAAAGGGCGCTGGAAGGTTTACTGACACACCTGACAGGACATCACGTGAAAGTCCTATCAGACAATCGTACAGCAGTAGCATATGTGAACCATCAGGGGGGCACCCGTTCTCGGTCATTAATGAAAATAGTGGGAAGAATCCTGACTCTAGCGGAACGTCAGTTTCTCTCATTATCGGCCCTGCATATCCGAGGTGTGGACAACCTGAAGGCAGACTTTCTGAGCAGGAACCGGTTGAAGCAAGGCGAATGGTGCCTAAAAGAGTCCATTTTTCAACGGATTGTGCTTATGTGGGGGAAACCCATAATAGATCTCTTCGCCTCAAAAACCAACAGAAAGGTTCAAAAGTTCTGCTCTCTAAGTCCAGCAGACATGCCACTGGCGGTAGACGCCTTCAGGATAAAATGGACATCAGGTCTCCTGTACGCCTTCCCTCCGATATGCCTCATTCCATTAGTCCTGAAGAAGATCAGGGAGGACCGAGCCAGAGTAATTATGATAGCTCCCTTTTGGCCAAAAAGGCCGTGGTTCTACTGGCTAAGAGTGATGTCAGTGACAGACCCATGGGTACTCCCAGAGGACCACGACCTCCTAACACAGGGTCCCTTCAATCACCCTCCGAACTCCAGGTTGCATTTGACAGCCTGGAATTTGAAAGGTCACTGTTAGAGAAAAAAGGGTTTTCACAAAGGTTAATTTCCACCCTAATCAGTAGCAGAAAGCCAGTGACTACAAAAATATACGGGAGAATATGGAGAAAATTTTTGTCCACCTCAGGCCCAATACGGGAGGGAGAAGTACCGGTGAGGGCAGTGCTAGAGTTTCTGCAAAGGGGTTTAGACTTGGGCTTAGCTGTCAGCACCCTCAAAGTACACGTTTCAGCCCTGGCAGCATTATTCAACTATGACCTAGCAAATGATAGATGGGTGGCCAGGTTTATCCGGGCCTGTACTAGAGCTAACTCTGTCCCATCTCCTAAACTTAGTCCTATCATCTCTAACAGAAAGTCCATTTGAACCACTAGACGTGACATCAGATAAAGTGTTAACTTTAAAAACAGCCTTATTAGTGGCACTTACATCGGCACGTAGGGTGGGGGACTTACACGCACTGTCAGCAGACCCGCCATACACTCAGGTTATGGACGATAGAGTTGTCTTAAGATTAGACCCAGCATACCTCCCTAAGGTAGTGTCGAAATTCCACAGAGCTCAGGAAGTAGTCTTGCCATCCTTTTGTCTTAACCCCGGTAACAAGAAGGAGGAGAGGCTACATTGCTTAGATGTTAGGAGATGTATCCTACAATATTTAAAGATGACAAAACCCTGGAGGAAACAGAGGGCCCTGTTTGTTTCATATCAGGGGGCAAGGAAGGGCCTTAAAGCCTCTAAGCAAACTATAGCTAGATGGGTGAGAGAGGCCATCATACTAGCATATAGTAGTGCAGGCAGGGCTGTTCCAGAGGACCTAAAAGCCCATTCCACGAGGGCCATGGCAACGTCCTCGGCGGAGAGAGCGGACGCCTCCATCGACCAAATCTGTAAGGCGGCCGCCTGGTCCTCTCCGTCTACCTTTTTCAAGCATTACAGATTAGACCTATCTGCTACCTCTGATCTCACATTCGGGAGAAGAGTGTTACAAGCAGTGATCCCCCCCCCTAAAGAGAATACAAATCTCTGTAACTCTCTCGTGGTGCCGTCATGTAGAATGGAAAAACACGGGTATTACATACCTGGTAATGTGTTTTTTCATGAGACATGACGGCACCCTTATATTCCCGCCCTATTGATCACGTCATTAGTTGGGTGCATTATTAGTATTATACACTCCCTTGGTGTCCGAAATTTAGCAGTATTAAAGTTGTATTATTTATGTGTACACTAACCTGCGGAGTTCCTCTCGTGCTCTGTAAAACAACTGATGCGGAGAGAGGAGCCGCCCCTTTTATCTTGAAGGTTTCCTGTCCTCGCTGGGCGGATCCCCTCTCTCGTGGTGCCGTCATGTCTCATGAAAAAACACATTACCAGGTATGTAATACCCGTGTATACCCATAGCCGCTCCCACCACCTCAACGGCATCGGGAATAGGCATATTGCCCTTCATGTTAATGCACTTGATTACTTTACCCTTAGTCACTCCCACTGACTCAAGGGCACACAGATTAGGTACATTGCTCTACAGTTTCATGCACTAGATAACTGCATTGTCCAGATGACAACCTTGAAAGAAACATGGTTTGATCAATATAAACAGTCAAAAACCGTGCCTCGGCATTCTCTAGTCACATGAAAAAAGAGGGTCCTTGAAGCTATAGATTGTATTGAAAAGCATGCCTACCTTGATCTCTTCTCCCCTCCAGCCGCTGTTCCTGGCTCAGAGGAGCCAATTTATTCTGTAGGTATGCAAAATATGATTGCCATGACCCCAGGGGCTTTACCCTAACAGGGTCCTATAAAATATAAATTCTTCTGGAGACCAGGGGGCCATACCGTGATAGTCACCCCTCCATACCAGGGGGCCATACACGAGATGGTTACCCTTCACACCAGGGGGCCATACCTGAGATGATTACCTTTCAAAACCAGGGTGCCATACCTGAAATGGTTACCCTTCCAAACCCAGGGGTGGTCATACTGTGATGAACCCCCCCCCCCCCCCAAACCAGAGGTCCATACTTAATATGGTTACCCCTACTGACCAATTTATAAATAACTTCAAGGACCAGGACCCACTAACAGGAAAATAAATAACTGGGTTTTTTTTTTGTTTTTTTTTTTGTTTGTTTTTGTTTTCGTTTTTTAAATTTTCAATTCATGTTCATATTAAAATAAACATAAAATAAACATCAAAGCATAAATAACATTAACACGCTGGGGGGAGTCCTTGAAGCTCCCAAATCTGGTGATTACCAAACATAAAATGTACCAACAATTACTCCCAGCCATTACCCCACTAGCTCGGGAGCCCCATAGCCACAAGGGTTCCAATGTTCACTTGAATTTCCTGGGGATCCGACAAACCCTTGCCGAAACTTCCCTCCACCTTTCACCAGGTCCAGAACCATATTAACTTCCAAAAAGAGGAATCCATATCCCAATGGATCCCCCAGACCAATTTCTAACCAACTTCAAGGACCCCCCCAACCACCAGGCTCCAGGTAATACACTCAGGTCTGTGCTATCCGCCATCTTAAGTAATATAAAATAAGCACTTGGTGGGTATACACCGATCCCTTTTTTTTTTAAAGTATTATTCACACCTTTATTAAAACAAACATACAATAAAACATCAAAGCATAAATAATATTAACACGCTGGTAGGGAGTCCTTGAAGCTCCCAAAATTTGGTGATTACCAAACATAAAGTGAACATAATATGTACCAACAATTACTCCCAGCCTTACCTCACTAGCTCGGGAGCACCATAACCACAAGGGTTCCAATCTTCACTTGAATTTCCTGGGGATCCGACAAACCCTTGCCGAAACTCCCCTCCACCTTTCACCAGATCCAGAACCATATTAAATTCCAAAAGGAGGTAACCATATCCCATTGGATCCCCAAGACCATATTTAACCAACTTCAAGGACCCCTCCAACCGCTCAAGATGTGGGATAAGTGAGGGTGAAAACCATGCAGGTTTACAACCAAGGTATACAACAGGTTAATAATGGAAAATATCCCATCGTAAGGTCCAGAAATAGACAGAGATGGGCAATGCTGTGTTATATGCTGTAACCATAAATGAGAAGCCGCCTGCTCCTCTAAAGCAGTTACAGACAGACTCTAATCACCAGCTTCGCATAAATGGTGAGAAATATGTAGGTCTAATATAAGCTGCCTGCAGCCATAGGTGTGTGAGCAGAAAACTGCAAGTTCTGTATCCCAGTCAGTCGCTCTACTACATACAATTACAATAGATGAGAGACAGGGCTGAAAACTGGGCCCATGATGTGTTTTCCAGAGCAATGTGCAGCATCACACTAGGAGTGCCCCCTCACTGCCCGCCATGTGCTGAGTTATTAGTGCACACTCAAATGTGCCGAGTTACTCCACGATTATTTATTTTACACCTGATCAAACATAATCCATTCAGGCCTGTTCTATCCACCATCTTAGGTAATATAAAATAAGCTCTTGGTGGGTATACTCTGATCCTGCAAACATATGATGGGGACAATATACAGAGACAGGATGGATATATCCAGCAGGACAGCATGTAATATAAGAGGACTAAGGCTGGTTTCACATTAGCGCATTTTACATGCAGCGCACGGCGCTGCTAAGCCCCGCCGCCTGCCCGCCCCATCCGGTCATCGCCTCCTACTATCGCACATGACTGCATGCGATCTGCGCACCCTATCTTTAGCATAGGGTGCGCAGACCATGCACTGGCCGTGCGCTAGTAGGATTTTGGCGTGCGCTGCGCACTTTTGAATGTGCGCCGAGCGCGCCAAAATGCAACACGGTACGTTCGGCGCACACTGGCGCACCTTCAAAAGTGCGCAGCACACGCCAAAAACCTGCTATCGCACGGCCAGCGCACGGTCTGCGCACCCTATGCTAAAGATAGGGTGCGCAGATCGCATGCAGCCGTGTGCGATAGTAGGAGGCGATGACAGGATGGGGCGGGCAGGGGGCGGGGCTTAGCGGCGCCGTGTGCTGCATGTAAAATGCGCTAATGTGAAACCAGCCTTAGGCAGCAATAGCTACAGAAGTTAAGCACTAAGCTGGAAGTCATGTCCAGATTATATGTACAGCCAGGAAAATGACCTGGAGACACAGGATGTTTCCGTATATGATCCGTATATAGCAGAGTGAGGAGTGATATCATGTATACAGACCTGTGGTACAGGTTAAGTATACAGCACAGGAATAGAGCCTTTACACATACAGTATACCACATATAGTGAGTAACCTGGTTACACTGGATCTGCACACCCAGCCTCACAGTATGTAACAGAGATGAGGTCACATACAGATCATCAGACTCCATAACTGGGAAGGGGGATAATCAGCACACAGCAGGGTCAGTATACAGTGCACTAACATGAAGTGCAGCCTTTCATCATCATACATATACCATACCCTGACTGCTCCTCTCACCTTGAAAAAGGGAGGATGATTGACCTCATGGAGATCAACATCCGACACTGCGGAGACACCATCACGTGTTTCTCAAGGCAGTGATTCTAGAGCACTGCCCCCATCCCTTATGGGAAATATGTAAAACATGCAAAAACATAAGCCGCGGAGACACCATCACATGTTTCTCAACGCAAGCAATGACTAGCCAGGTCTTTCACCGGGAAGGAACAACCACGGGAAGGGCAGTCTCCAATGAAGGAAACCACCTATGCCAATACATGGTATCCATCCACAGACAGCTGTTTCGGGGTATTGCCCCTCATCAGTGTGGAGTAGGAAACTGGCTAGTAGGAGCAATGCCTAGTAAAAGACCATGAAAAAGGGAGGATGATTGACCTCATGGAGATCAACATCCGACACTGCGGAGACACCATCACGTGTTTCTCAACGCAGTGATTCTAGAGCACTGCCCCCATCCCTTATGGGAAATATGTAAAACATGCAAAAACATAAGCCGCGGAGACACCATCACATGTTTCTCAACGCAAGCAATGACTAGCCAGGTCTTTCACCGGGAAGGAACAACCACGGGAAGGGCAGTCTCCAATGAAGGAAACCACCTATGCCAAAACATGGTATCCATCCACAGACAGCTGTTTCGGGGTATTGCCCCTCATCAGTGTGGAGTAGGAAACTGGCTAGTAGGAGCAATGCCTAGTAAAAGACCATGAAAAAGGGAGGATGATTGACCTCATGGAGATCAACATCCGACACTGCGGAGACACCATCACGTGTTTCTCAACGCAGTGATTCTAGAGCACTGCCCCCATCCCTTATGGGAAATATGTAAAACATGCAAAAACATAAGCCGCGGAGACATCATCACATGTTTCTCAACGCAAGCAATGACTAGCCAGGTCTTTCACCGGGAAGGAACAACCACGGGAAGGGCAGTCTCCAATGAAGGAAACCACCTATGCCAAAACATGGTATCCGTCCACAGACAGCTGTTTCGGGGTATTGCCCCTCATCAGTGTGGAGTAGGAAACTGGCTAGTAGGAGCAATGCCTAGTAAAAGACCATGAAAAAGGGAGGATGATTGACCTCATGGAGATCAACATCCGACACTGCGGAGACACCATCACGTGTTTCTCAACGCAGTGATTCTAGAGCACTGCCCCCATCCCTTATGGGAAATATGTAAAACATGCAAAAACATAAGCCGCGGAGACACCATCACATGTTTCTCAACGCAAGCAATGACTAGCCAGGTCTTTCACCGGGAAGGAACAACCACGGGAAGGGCAGTCTCCAATGAAGGAAACCACCTATTCCAATACATGGTATCCATCCACAGACAGCTGTTTCGGGGTATTGCCCCTCATCAGTGTGGAGTAGGAAACTGGCTAGTAGGAGCAATGCCTAGTAAAAGACCATGAAAAAGGGAGGATGATTGACCTCATGGAGATCAACATCCGACACTGCGGAGACACCATCACGTGTTTCTCAACGCAGTGATTCTAGAGCACTGCCCCCATCCCTTATGGGAAATATGTAAAACATGCAAAAACATAAGCCGCGGAGACACCATCACATGTTTCTCAACGCAAGCAATGACTAGCCAGGTCTTTCACCGGGAAGGAACACCTGTATCTCAATACATGTGACTTCCCAGCTCCACCATAGTAATGGCAGACACTGTATGTGTCCCTGCTCTGTCCTATCATACATAAACCCAGGACTCATGAAGACTCTGTATAATACAGCAGTAATGTGGTATATCAGAAATGTCTGCAGGGAGGTCACACAAAAGCTGCCTCTACAATAAGTGAGGGAACATGGCAGCTACATGAATTTCTGAGGTAATCTTGATCCCATATATGATGTAGGAGCTGATACTACCCTAGTACACACTACACAATGTCCGAGGTGAATGCAGAGTAGTATATCAAGCATGTCTGCAGGGAGGTAACACAGAAGTTGTCTCACAGTCTGTGAGGAAAATGTAGCATGCACATGAGGGACATGGCAGCTACATGAATTGCTGAGGTAATATTGGTCCCATACATAATGTAGGAGCTGATACTACACTGGTACATGATGTCTGAGGTGAATGTGCTCCTATCATCTGTCATGTGAGGTGATAATCCCATTATACTCCCTGAAACTGCAGACATGCTTCGTCCTGTTCATTCTGTGTAAGAAAGAGGGAGAGAGACAGATTTCCTGTTCTAAATAAGCCCCACCCACCTCACAGTAACTCACCAGGCACAGACATACTGTGCTTCTTACTCTGAAAGCAACATCACTCGTGCTTAACATCTACACCACTATGCCTAAAAAGCTGCAGGAGTAAAGGTCCACCCATCCCCAAGTCATGTCCTCCTCCGCCTATGGCTCCAGTAGTTTCTATATATGTACTTATGTGTATGTGTGTGTGTGTATATGTATGTATGTATGTGTGTGTGTGTATATATATATATATATATATATATATATATATATATATCTATATGTGTGTTCATGCATGTATGTGTATATATAATACACTGCTCAAAAAAATAAAGGGAACACTAAAATACCACATCCTAGATATCTCTGAATGAAATATTCCAGTTGCAAACTTTTATTCATTGCATCGTGGAATGTGTTCAGAACAATAAAACATAACAATTATCAATGTAAATCAAAATGAATATCCCATGGAGGTCTGGATTTGGAATGATACTCAAAATCCAAGTGGAAAATCAAATTACAGGCTGATCCAACTTCAATGGAAATGCCTCATGTCAAGGAAAAGATGCTCGATATTGTGTGTGTGTGTGGCCTCCACGTGCCTGTATGACCTCCCTACTGTACAACGCCTGGGCATGCTCCTGATGGGGCGGCGGATGGTCTCCTGACTGATCTTCTCCCAGACCTTGACTAAAGCATCTGCCAACTCCTGGACAGTCTGTGGTGCATGGGGCGAGACATGATGTCTCAGATGTGCTCAATCAGATTCAGGTCTGAGGAACTGCTGACACTCCAGCCACATGAGGGTCTGGCATTGTCTTGCATTAGGAGGAACCCATGGCCAACCGCACCAGCATATGGTCTCACAAGGGGTCTTAGGATCTCATCTCTGTACCTAACGGCAGTCAGGCTACCTCTGGTGAGCACATGGAGGGCTGTGCAGCCCTCCAAAGAATTGCCACCCCACGCCATTACAGACCCACTGCCAAACCAGTCATGCTGAAGGATGTTGCAGGCAGCAGATCGCTCTCCACGGCGTCTCCAGACTCTGTCACATCTGTCACATGTGCTCAGTGTGAACCTGCTTTCATCTGTGAAGAGCACAGGGCGCCAGTGGTGAATTTGCCAATCCTGGTGTTCTGTGGAAAATGCCAAGTGTCCTGCACGGTATTGGGCTGTGAGCCCCTATCCTTGTATGCATGCCCCCCTCATCCCTATCCTGGTGTGCATGGCCCCCTCATCCCTATCCTGGTATGCATGGCCCCCTCATCCCTAGCCTGGTAGGCATGTCCCCCTTATCCCTAGACTGGTATGCATGGCCCCCATCTTGTCATGGCATGCGTGGTCCCATCCTTATCCTGGTATGATTGTCCCCCATCCCTATCCTGGTATACATGGCCCCTCATCCCTATCCTGGTATGCATGGCCCCATCCTTATCCTGGTATGCATGGCCCTCATCAGAAAAACATGAAAAAAAACATAAGCCATTATACTTACCTTCCCTGCTCGCACTCGCAATGTCTTGTTTCAATGCCAGCAGTTGCTTGTAAGCAGCGCATGGCAGGGACATCATGTGCTGCTTACAAGCTAAGGACAGCTGCAGGACTATGTGCGTGGAGTGAATATGTGCTCTTTAATAGCGAGCACAGTGTTAGTCACAGCCACCGACTTCCAGCAGCTGCCGAGCTATCACATGTGCAGCTACTAAAAGGAATGAATATTCACTGAATTCCACGCCTATGGGAGTGGAGAGCAGTGAATTTTCTTTGCCTTAAGTAGCAGGCACACGCAAACACCTGGCAGCTGCAGGATACCGGCTGCTCTGATTAACAGCGAGTTTGCTATTAAAAAGAAAGTAATATTTACTGAATGCAGGGAATATTTATTTCTGTTTAGCAGCTGGCAAAGGAGATAGCTCCTCCCTCCTGTGACCCGCTGCTCCGCCTCTGCCGCTCCCTCACCTCTGCACCACAGCCAGAGCATATACTTCCGGACTATAAGACGCACTCCCCGTTTATGGAGGAAAAATGCATCTTATAGTCCGAAATATACGGTGTGTGTGTATGTATGTATGTATATAATGTGTGTATAAATGTATGTATATAATATTATTTTTTTTTTGTGATTTTATTTATTTTTTTACTTGCTCTCAGTATAGTCTAACAAGCTTGCTAGAGTCTGGTGACCCAGATGTTGTCTTGACAACCTCAGGTCACCACGGCAATGATTGGCCCCTCTCGATAACATCACGGGGGTGCTGATTGGAGGGCAGAGGGAGCCCCCTCCCTCTACCTGCCTTCTAAATGCTGCAGTATATATCAATCACAGCATTTAGGTGGTTAAACTGCCAGAAGCTGTGTGGGCACAACTCCTGGAAGTGGGAGTCGGGTGTCAGCTATGATGTTAGTGGAACACCCTGCGACGATCACGCGTGTACATTTTTTGTGTGCGCAAAATCGCCAGGACGTACTCAGAACGTCCAAGGTTGGGAAGTTATTCACAACCAGGACGTACTGAGTCCATCCATAATCGTGAAGGAGTTAAAATTAGCCATGCTTTGCCTATTTGGACTACATACTGCTGTAGAATTGCTAGACTATAAGCTGGAAAGAAGGAAACCTTTAGAATTTTAGAAAAAAAACAAAACATCTGTATATTGTAGGAAGCAGTTCCAACACTGTAGAAGAAAAGTCCCTTAATGAGTGATATTCCTGCTTGCTCCCCAGCCAGTCCAACATTCTGGTTGCTGGGGAAGCGTTTGCTCCTGATTGATTCACAGTTCAGGCCAGCACATTATTGAGCTTCTGGCCTGAATGTGTGCTCTCTCAGCTTGTGATGGGCAGGTGGGCAGTACTGTAGAATGGCTCCAGGACTACTTTGCACATTCAATAGCCATTCTATAGAAATGTATGAGGTAGAGGAGAGTATTTGGTGCGAGCGCACATCTGTTGACATAGCTCAGTGGTTAGCGCTGTTGTCTTGTGACACTGCGTTCCTGGGTTTGATTTCAAGCATCAGCATGAAATTTGTATGTTTTTCCCATGTTTGCATTGGTTTTCTCCTGCTACTCAGATTTCCTTTTACACTCCACATGTTGATAGGATAAATGGCATCCTATCAAATTTTCGCTAATTTGTACAAGTTGGTGATATTAAGCTCCATTTGGGACAGAGACTGATGCAAATGGTGGAGCTTTTTGTACTGTACTGCAGAATATGTTGGCGCCACATGAGGTAAAGAAATAATAACTAGTGATTACCTTGAGTTTATGGTGCGCTCTGGTGAATTTATATCAAAAGAGCATATGCAAGCTTGGGAAATACTTGAACTTCCTGCAATAAATGTGCTGTGTTTTGTTTTGTTTTTTTTTCGTCCGCAGATTTCTCTTGAAGAACTTGATCGGAATTTGGTAATTAAAGTCAATAAAGACGCAGTCATGAAAATAGCGGTAGCTGGTGACCTTTTCACATTTGACAAAGGGTTGTACCAGCTGAATCTAACAGTAGGAGGCATTCCCTTTAAGCGTCATGACCTGATCCAACCAGTAAGTGCTCCCCTAAAGAATAATTAGAAAGAGGTCAGCGGTTTTAGCTCGCATTGAAATGTGTTAACCCTTTACCTGTTTCTGCTCTCAGATGAACACTCGCATGGATGGCTGTATGAGGAGCTGGAACTGGCTGAATGGTGAAGAGACATCTATACAGGAGACTGTGCAAAAGTCCGAGAAAATGCAGTGTTTCCTGGTTGCTGGAAGAGGATCTTTTTATCCAGGAAGAGGATTTGCTCTTTTTGTCATTGATTATGGTAAGTAAAGTAAAACAGAATTATGTAATGATGTGCACTTAAAACCCATGAGGTATGTTATGCTACAAATTAAAGATATAATGGTACACAAAGATATAAAGGAGAGCACTAAAATACTGATGGACTTAATTAAAAATGTTACAACAGTATAGATCTAATGTGAATACCCTTCAAATAAAGATAACTACAATAAAGTAACAGATTATTCTTTATCCTTTATGTGGGTATATAACCCTGTGCCACAACATGTTTCATCTTTCCTTCCTCAGGTGACGAATCAACTCATTCACCACCTGAGGAAGGAAACACGAAACACTTTGTGGCATTGGGTTGTATACTAACATGAAGGGTAAGGTGATACTTTATTGTAGTTATCATCTTTATTTAATGGGTATTCACATTCTTAGATCTCTGCAAGGAGCAAGCTATTAGTTATTACTTTAATTATATCAGTATTTTTCTAGCACTCTCCTATGTACCATTATGCTGTTAATAAGTTTGTGTGCCTCCCACTAAACATAATTATTTATTGTAATACCCTGTTTATGGAACCCCACTACGTGGATCCTTTTTAATTTTGAAATTAATTTGACATTTTACTGTATACTGTTAAACTTTATTACCAACTTATGATCCATATTTTCTACAAAAATTGGTATTCGTATGGCTGCATATTTCTGGAGTGATCTGTGGATTTTATTTGCAGATGAATTGAGTAAAAAAAAAACAACTCTGTAAATTAGGCGCTAAACATTATTGCCGGGACTAGCACAATTGCCTTACAACACTTGGATGCCATATTGAGCACAGACATAAGTCCAGCGCTGTATTCAACTCTCCAACTCCTTCTGATTATGGCCTTACGGCTGGGAGAAAATAAGGGAAATAAGTCTCCTGTGCTGGCACTAACAATTACAAGCTATCCTTTGGATATCAGAGCCTACTGACATCTAATTGTATTTTAGGTTTAGTTTCAGATGTAAAAAAGGCAAAATCTACTAGAATTGTGTTCTCATGTCTGTGTGGATTTCTCCCTCATAGACTTTCAATCAGTATGTTTTTGGTATCTTCTAAAATGGGATATACCGTATTTGTCAACAGTGGGGCAGCACAGTGGCTCAGTAGTTAGCACTGCAGCCTTGCAGCACTGGAGTCCTGGGTCCATATCCCACCAAGGACGACATCTGCAAGTAGCTTGTATGTTCTCCCTGTGTTTGTGTGGGTTTCCTTCGGGTTCTCCGGTTTCCTCCCAGATTCCAAAGGTTGTGAGCCCCATCGGAGACAGTGCCAATAATGAGTAAAATAAATACTATTTAATTCTTATGCTCAATATTTATCACAGTGGTTCATGCTGTTTGATGAATCTGGTCAAGGTTAAGTTTATGCCACCTATTAGTTGGCCTGCTGTGTTCTGGAAAAGTGCACCACAATTTTGGCAGTGTTGCACTGCATGACATGTGATGCCCTTTTCAAACAAGGTCAAGTTGAAGTATCAAACATGGCACAGAAAGTGTCTAAAACAATAAATATGGTACAAGTTATTAAAAACTGTTTTTTTGGTACATAATGCTACAGAATTCTTTAGCATTTAGCTTGATACATCTCCCTCAATGACTGAAGTCAAAACCTTATCTGTACAGTGCTGCAAATTGAAACATTCAGATTTCATTTTTTTCTATCCCTTATGACATTTTCCTAATTTCTTATAGTGCATTTATCCAATGAAATGCAATATGAGGTAAACTGGAGTATAGAGGTCAGTGCGGAGATCAATCCTGCAACAGATACTGGAGTGCTCTTTGCTCTTGTGTCAGACGATAAGGAAGTCCCTCTTTCACTAGCACTGGTTGATTATCATTCCACCGTAAAAGTGAAACGCCAGGTAAGAACTGCTTATGTCAGTAATACAGACATTGACATGTGCTTACTACAGCAAAGACTTTGCAAACAAAGAGTCATTTTTACAATTAGTTATTTTTAAGCATGTTACTAATTATATCTGGTTGGCTAATTACCCTTTTGCAAAGTGATAAGTCATCTCTTGCTTTCGAATCTGGTGTATTGATGAAAAGAGAGATGGATCCATCTGCTCCATCTCCCATCACTGTTCGCAGCAGTGCTAGATGTATAATATGGTTTAGGTTATATTCATATTATGTATTAGCCATCAAAAGCTGCAGCTGGCCATTCATATTATGTATTAGCCTATGGTCAATCGCTCCAGTGGGGTTTAAGTCTGAAGCCCTGGAAAATTGAATGTCAAAAGATCAAAGCTCGACTAATCAGCTGAAAGCGAAGAGTGTATCGTCCGTATAATAAAAGGGCTTGTCTCACAAAGACTGAAAACTGGACTGCCCAATCAGACACTGGTACTCCTGTTGAGTGATACTTCAAGGCTATATTCGGCAGCACGGTGGCTCAGTGGATAGGACTGCAGCCTTGCAGTGCTGGAGTCCTGGGTTTATGCATCTATTCTGTTTTTAATCAATTTTTTTGGAATAAAGTCTTTTGATTTTAACCATCCTTTGGTCGAACTTGCTGGAACATCTCCCAAGTACTGTGAGGAAGACAGTCTTCAGGACAGGGGCAGAATAGTCCCCGTTGCCAACTGGGCTATCCCCCCTCTCCCCTGCAGCTTCCCGGCCTAAATTTAGTCCCCGGCTTCCACTGTGGCCTACTACAGCGCTAGGCCTCGCCCCCGCAGGCCGCCCAATGACACGCGCTGCAACTCCGCTCTAGCTCCCCCAATCCGACAAGCTTTTCCCACTCTGGCCGCCCGCGCTAGGCCACGCCCCCCGCAGGCCGCCCAATCACATGCGCTGCAGCTCCGCTCTAGCTCCGCCCACTCCACCCACTGCGGCCGAACGAACAATCTGCGCACCTCTCTCTCCTGGTCCCAGCGTCACCGCGAGTGGTGCATGGAGAGCGGGGCTTTGGAGGAAGGAAGACAGCGTGGCTGTGTAGAGTGGGAGAGCGGGGCTGTGGAGGAAGAGAACGGGTCTGTGGACGGGGAGAGCAGGGCTGTGGAGGGAGAGAGCGGGAGAGCACGGCTGTGGACGAAGAGACCGGGGCTGTGGAGGAACACCGGGACATGAATGTAGAGCGCGGCTGCAGAGGGATAGAACGGGATGGCGGGTGGAGAGCGGGGATGTTAAGGAAGACAGCAGGACCCACAGTTAGGTACTATGCCCGGGCAATACCGGGCTCTCCAGCTAGTTTCCAATAATTATTAAACATTTCCATTTAACCATACATAGCTTGTTTGTTACAGATAATAGTAAAATGTAAAAAAAATATATTGTTAAGAATAAAATGCATTTAGGATTGGTTGTTAACTTCTCATGCCAACCATAGAGTAAATACTAGGTTATTCATTTCCATCGAGATTTCTCACTTTGGACCAGCACTGAAACAAGCTGTTTCATATTCTTCATATGACTGTCACATAACTAGACATCAAAAGCTGCTGCTGGCCATTCTCCCCTAGTATACCAGATGTGCCTTTCTACCTAGGTTAGGCAAGGTTCACGCCATGTTTTTTCATCCAGGTTAAAGTATTTTTTTTGGCTAGGGGTGGGTGAAGGAGGTTTGGCGAATTTGTAAAAAAAAACCTGATGCAACAGGAACGATACATGATGCAGATTCTGTTTGTTTTCTGTTTATTGGGGTTATCCAGTGCCTCTCCCTTCCATACTGGCGATGGAGACTTGACAGGTCATGTGCACATGCATCAGCAATTGTGTATGCAGACTACTTTAATAGGACTTGTGCATAATACCAGTCTCTCAAAACAATATGTACACATGTCAACAGCCCCCCTTGATGCGGAATTCAGCAGGGCAAGATTACCCCTTGAAAAAATGCAATCTATATGGGTCATTGGATAGGAATTTTATTGAATTCTGTTTTAAGATTCTTCTTTTTTTTTTTAATCTTGGAAAAATTAAACACCATAGAAAATTCGGTATAACAGGATGTGCAAAAGCAATGTGAGCCGGGGCCATATAGTGCATGTTTGCTGAGCCTATTGACAGCTGTTTTATCTCTTCTCTTTATATGCAGTTCATCATCCTGTCAGTAAAGAACACTGTGGTTTGTAGACTAGAAGTAAATGTCTGTGATAAAGAGCACATGGTGGCGATATCTGCCAGAAGAGACCATATACAGCTTTCGTTCGATGGGATCCTTGGAGAAGTGGAATTGTTTGAAACAGAACTACAGATTATTCTTTCCACCTTAAATGACTATATACATCAGGGAGTGAAAACATATATAGGAGGATTGCCAGGTAAATATTAATCTGATGGGAAAGAAACTATACTGTTATCTGGAGGTGTATCTAATCAGATTCACTTTATGATTTTGATGTTGCCATGCTTTTTTCTCTTTCTTTTACCTTATTTGTAGATGTGGAAGTCACTCGTACCCCGATTACTGCATTCTACCAAGGCTGCATGACTATAACTGTTCAAGGAGAGACCCTGGACTTGGACAATGCAGTGCACAAACATAATGATATTACCTCCCACTCATGCCCACCGATTAAGCCTCTGAAATAGATACAGCACACTTTTTTTTAACCAAGTATCTTTTTTTATACATGTATAAATTATTCTGCAGTATTGTGTGTATAGTTTCGTAAAACACTGAAATTATGTAGAACCTACTGATTTTTACATGGTGTCAAAGATTGAGAAGCTCCTTTTTTATTGGATAAGGATTGTAATATATTGTAAATATTTCAGAAAATTAATATTAATTACCAAAAACCTGTGTGGACAGTTCCTCAAGGAGGTTTATTATCAATGGAAAACTGTGGTAATGTGGAAATGAGATCCCAAACTGGAAATGTATTATATTTTTAATAGCAATCATTGCTTTTTAATTACCAATTTACAAGTTAAAATAAAAAAAAATATTAAAAATAATGTCAAATCTTTTTAATTTGCCTATACCGTCTTCTTTTAAAATGTAGGAATAAGCCCAAGTGGGAAAATTAATTTTAGTTGGCACTCTGTGCTTCTGTGCTACTAAGGAAAATGAAAATTCCTTAACAGCAGTAAGCGCAGTGTCGCTGAAAATAATGTGTTATATGTAGCGTCTTTTATATATGCCACTGATGTCACAAGTCCCTAATACATTAAGCTAGACAGGGCCGCATGCCCAGGTTGAAATCTAGTATATTACCCATTTTCAGATGTGCTCATTTCTTTATTGTAAATGGATTAAGTCCATGAAATATGGCTGTGATATATATACATATATATATGACTCTGGCAAAAATTAAGAGACCACCACATCAAAACCCTGTCATGGGCAGCCCATTCTCCAGACCTGAACCCCATTGAAAACCTCTGGAATGTAATCAAGAGGAAGAGGGATAGTCACAAGCCATCAAACAAAGAACTGCTTAAATTTTTTGTGCCAGAAGCAGTGTGAAAGACTGGTAGAAAGCATGCCAAGACGCATGAAAGCTGTTATTAAAAATAATGGTTATTCCACAAAATATTGATTTCTGAACTCTTCCTGAGTTATAAAATTAGTATTGTTGTTTCTAAATGATTATGAACTAGTTTTCTTTGCATTATTTGAGGTCTGAAACCACTGTTTTTTGTTTTTTTTAAATTTTGACCATTTCTCCTTTTCAAAAAAAAACAAAAAACTAAATTTATTGCTTGGAAATTCGGAGACATGTCAGAAGTTTGTAGACTAAAAGAGCAATTTACATTTTACTAAAAAATATACCTATTAAGAGAAAAATCAGACAAACTGCATTCTGTGAAGGTGGATCTTCTGTTTCTGACCCCTAGTAATGCTGAAATATTGACTTGTATAAATAGCTCCTCATACCTGTAATGTGTCCCATAGGTATGGTGTGTGTCCCTGTATCAGCCGGCTACCATCTGTCCATCATGCCTCTGTCCTGTGTCTGGGTGCCGCCTATCATCCGTCCATCATGCCCCTTGTCTTGTGTCTGGGCACCGCCCACCATCCGTCCATCATGATGCCCCTGTGCGACTCTGCCTCCTCATCAAAAAATACAGACCATGATTCATCAATACCAGTGAACAATGCTGGTCTTGATGAGAGGGCATATTGGGGCCAGTCTCTCCTGACTCATTAAGAATCATGCCTCTTAATGAATCCAGCATATCTGAAAAGTGGCGTACGCCTCACCACTAACCTTACTCCATTCAGGGACATGTTTGCCCAACATCAAGTTACACAAAAATTTTACAACTCATAAAATGTTTTACATCAGACTTTCAGATGAAAGCACTTTAAGCAATGATTTATCGAATAATTCATGCCAGAATTCTGGCGTAAAAGCTTTGAAAAGTCGCAAAATGTTGGTGCAACTTCGAGTTGCGTCTAAATATTGCAACTTTTGCCTTCATCACGCCAATTTCTCTAAGCTCTGCCTATTTGAGGACAGAGGCTCGGCAGGGACGTGACACCACAGCTCCCCTAATTCATGATGAGCTGTAGCATTCCATTCCCCAGAAATCTCACTCCAGTATCTGATTGTAGTGAGATTTCAGGTGTATCACATGGAGGGGCATACCACTCGTCAGACACTCCAGATACATGAAGAGGCATACACCTCTTCACGAATCCGAAGCATCGGACTCCAGCACATCTCATCATCGAAAGTGTCGTGAACAACATTGGGCTTGATGAATTGGGCCCTTTGAAGCAAGGCCACAGTCTTTGAAAACAAATCTCCAGTTCCTTCTACTATTTTGACACTCATCATTATATTGTATCACTTTTAAGCAAAGACTACAGGGTAATATTACGTTTAAAGCTAACAGTTTATTTGCTCACATTTGCAGAAGAGTGACATAACAGAGGTATCAAAAAAGAGAAGATATGTGAATCACAGCAAATGGTGAAATGTATTTTATTCTGTTTGTACCATATTCATAACTTCTGTAGTGTATAGTATTTGTTTAGTGCAAGAACAGTTAAATACTGGAGAAAGAGCTGAAAAAGCGCACTCCAACAAGTAACACATAGTAAAATATACTGATGCAGAGCTCTGTCTCGTCTAGACTATTCAGTCACTAATCTCATGACTGGTGTGAACACTTTTTCTGGTTAGGTAACTATTTAGTTGGAAGGAATGTGAGGTTTCATTAGTTCTGCAGAAAGCCCTTGCAAGTCTTGTTTTCCTGCCAGTGAATGTGCGGAAGGTCCATGCATCAAGGAACATAAGGCGGTGGTTTCTCCCCTGGTAGCAGAATTGTGGATGCGTATTGAGAATGTGGATTAGAAGAAAGTCCGTTCATCGAATTGGAGTTTGATGGATTCTGGATATCGTCTGATAAGGAAATATCTGCAGAGGAAGTAGCTGGATAGGATCCTGATGGCTGTATAAGAAAAATAATGTTAGAGATGTAGTTTCATAGTTTTAACCTCTTCACGACTTGCACCGTACATGTACAGCGCAAGTTGGAAGCGGGTGTATGGAGCAGGCTCATAGATCCGCCCCATACTCTGCAGGTGATGACTTGCCTCTAAAAATCGTAGGTGTTGGCACAATCAAATTGCCATGCTCTGAGTGGCTGGAAGCTCTCTTGACCTGATCGTGACAGCATGTATTTGTATGCAGCTGCCACGCCGCCGGCCAGTCCGTGCACTGCGATGTGATAGTTGTCGGTGTCTCTTATATGGCCATTCGACAACGCCCTTAAAGTCAGCTCTGCTCCATCCTCGATTGTTAACCTGTGATGGGTTGCTATATGGCAGCAGAGGGTCTGTCACTATATGCAGCAATACTGTGGTATTGCTGTGTAATGTCATATTTGCGTTTTTTTGTTTTTTTTAAACTTCTCCATTCTTGGAATTTTTTACTTGTTTTCCAGTACATTATGTGGTAAAATGAATGGTGGCATACAAAAGCACAACTCATCCCGCCCATAAAAAGCAAACCCTCAAATGTCTATGTGGACAGAAAAATAAGACGTTTATGGCTATGAGAAGAAGGGGAGTAAAAATGGAAATGCAAAAACAAAAATTGACGTCATCATAAAGGAGTCTGTCACAAGGGTTTTTGCCATGTAAACTGAGCTGAGCATAATGTAGAGACAGAAGGCTTGATTCCATTGATGTATCATTTACTGGGCTGCTTATATGTTAATCTCTTGCTGATTAAACACTTATTTTATCACTAGAGGACTACTAAACCTGTTGCCAGGTAGTCCACCATATTCATGAGCTCTATAAAATCCTCACACCACCACTGATCGTCTGCTTTCTGCATATACTCTACAGCAGGGTTGGGGAATCTTTTTTCAGCCAAGGGCCATTTGGATATTTATACCATCCTTCGGGGGCCATACAAACTCCACCCACAAAGTACATCCTGACTCTGGCACTGGTTTCATGACTTAATCTTTCATTGCATGCCCTTCAATGTTCAGTAGTGAACATTGCGTGTATATGCTAACAGAGCAAGAAGAAATTAATGAGATTGTGGCAATCAAAATACAGCTCCCTGCCAAAGAATGCAGTCCCTGAGAATCTGCTCGGGGGCCTGATAAAAGGTCATTGAGGGCCGTAAATGGCCCTGGGGCCTGAGGTTCCCCACCCCTGCTCTACAGGGTTAGGAACACTGCCAATCAGAGCTCAGCATTCAGGTACCAGCTAGATCTGCAGCAGCAAAAACAGGGATTTTATCAAAATGACAATAAGCAACTCAGGGAGTGACAAATTGCTGGAATCCGGGTCTTTGCCCCTACCTTATACTGCTCTCATATAGGGTATCAATAACCTGTTGACAGATTACCTTTAAGGTAGAAAGAAGACACCTATCATCATTCTAACATATTACTGCAGAAGAAGGCAAAAACCTGATGAGACAGATTCTAATTAACCCAGATCTTTCAAACAGACTAGTCCCCTGTATTAAAGTCCCATCATGAAATCCATAACCTGTAGTGGTATATTTTTCAAGAAAGGCATTCAAGCCTTACTTAAACTTGTACATATAAATGTCTTCCCCATTCAAATTGAAGGGTGTTATCCGTTAGTTGAAAATGACTTTTATGGAAGTACAACTTCCCTCCTTCCATCAACCTTATGAAGGGATCCTTAGTAGGGATGAGCGATCGTGCTGGGGTAATGTGTTAACTGAGCGTGCTCGGGCGTTATTTGAATATATCTCAGCCATGCTCGAATAATATGTTCAAGTCCCTGCTGCTGCATGTTTTGCGACTGATAGACAGCTGCAACACATGCGGGGATTGCATAACGAACAGGCAATCCCCGCATGTGTTGCGACTGTCTAAACAGTTGCAAATAATGCAGCCTCGGAGACTCGAACACATTATCCGAGCATGCCGAAGATACTACAATGTCATCCGAGCACGTTTACTCATCACTAATCCTTAGCATTCAAGTTTTACGTCCCCGTCAATGTTTTTCAGGGACAGATCCATACTTTTAAAGCTCATTAAAACCATGTCCTGTTCATTAGAATTGGTGAATGACTTCTAATACTGGTCACAGAGATTTAATCTTTTCAAATAGATGATTAACTGTGGTGCTGAAAGTCGGACCCTCATCCATTAAATACTGATGGCTTATCCTATGAATAGGCTATTAATTTTGAAAATTACTTTAACATAAGGTTACTGCACTGCAATAAAAAAAAATCTTAACGCCAAATAATTCCAAAGAAAATGGGCAGTAGTAATTTATGGGAATTACCTGCAGAGGTAGTGGATATGATGCATAGGAAGGCAGAGCGGATGTAGGAGAGCAAAACCCAGTGTATGTCAGTATTTGTTGAGCTGGGTTGTAGAGAATCTGTGGTGGAGGAGAGTTAAAGTTGTGTTGTGAAACTGGTGCCTGGAAGACAAAATAAAAATTGTTAGTCTGAGGTGGAGATGTTGGTGACTACTTAAAGGTAATGTATGAATAAAGGAATACTATTTAACATGTAATTATAAAAATTGCATTGTAATACATTTTAACAATTTTTTATCTGTAAAAATATGTAAAACAAAAGCCTCAATTCATGAAGACAGGCATTTTGCATGCCAGTCTTGATGAGTGTACTTAAGATACACCAAACTAATTGAGTTGTGGATCTCTAAATGAATATGGCACTACAAGAAACACACTCAATTCAGCCACTGTAATACCATACCCTCAGCTCAGTTGTCAAAAAGTTGGTGGAGTGCTCAGTTGTCAAAAAATTGGTGGAGCTGGCTGGTAGTGTGCATAAAGTTTACAAGTTTTGGCAGTTTTGCACTACCCATAAGAAGTCATTTCAAAACTGATGAATTTGGACCAAAATTCTGATTAGTTCACTTTTAAGGTTTGCAGTGCAAAATTCCAAAGCCTTTATTTCTAGATTGTGTTATTTCCCATCCACCTTTTGTCTTGTATTGCACCTTCATTGACATAAATGTGTGCCTTATAGGACAGTGTATAAGCAGTGTTGTGGCAAATCAATCCATTCACTACACTAATTAGTTCAAATATCACAAATGAAATATCAGACAGTGCTTCAGATATCATTTGGTGCTATTTAAAAAAAAAAAAGCAGTTTGATCCCTTCAGTGGAATATGAAACAGCAAAAAGAGCAAAGAGGTTTACCCGTATAGGCCTCCAGACAAATGCACTATCAGGGTGCAGTGGACCCATATAGTTAAGATGGCAACACAGGTGCATGAATACCGATACAAAACAACCGCTCGCAGCCTACCAATATATGGAGGGGGCGGTTGCCTGGGCTCACGTATTTTGGCCAAAATATCAGCTAATACTCCACATTATTAATGAATTTTTTAATGTGTTTTTTGCACTTTTTATTCAGGGTGCAGTTGGGCCCATCTGGTCTTGTAAACTGCGGCGCCTGTGCACATGGCATGCATTTTGATAGCGCTGGGCCAGCCCGCCTGAGCTAATAGAAGGGTGTCACTACTAGGCTGGCCTGGATGCTGTGCATGGCCTTAGTGTGAACAGCGCCGCATACAAGTGTTTTGCTGTGCATTAACATACCAGGCAACCGCCCCCTCCATATATTGGTAGGCTGCGAGCGGTTGTTTTATATCGGTATTCATGCACCTGTGTTGCCATCTTAACTATATGGGTCCACTGCACCCTGATAGTGCATTTGTCTGGAGGCCTATACGGGTAAACCTCTTTGCTCTTTTTGCTGTTTCATATTATTGGTGGACTTTCAAGTCCTCTTTTTGTGCTTTATTAGTCCCTTCAGTGGAAAGAAAATCTTATGTAAATCAAAGATAAATTGAATTAGTTCACACACTGATCTCTTCAGTGGAAAAAAAAACCTTGTGTCAATCAAAAAAATGGAATTATCTCACCATTTTAGGTTGACCCCATTGATGGGATGTGTGGGTACCAGTATTGACAGATGAGACATCCAGCAGCATGAATGGGCCCTATAAGTCTCTCAGACCAGATAGTGTCTCTCCCTAAGGTCCCACAAACTCTCGCCCTCACAAGGGCAGTCCACAGCTGTCCCTGTAGTAGTGACCCTAAAAATTCCCTATGCAGCTTCCCGAAATGTTTCCACCACCAGGATTTATCAGGGAAATTGCATACTGTAGAGGTAATCCAGAGGGAACACACCTAGTCACATGTAGTGAATTCCAATATTCACCACCATTATTGATTAATAATCTGCAGCACCTGGGTAGTCATAATTTCCCTGGAATCCTATTCACAAAAACAATCCTCTAGTGATAGGTGTTAGTTATTTTACACACATCCTACCTAATATCTATAAAAAGTGAGTTTAACACCTCTCACTGATGTATTCTCTCTGAGAACAAACTAAAAACTATTAGAGTACCTAGAGTACATCCATATTTTGCTGGTTTGACAATATGTAGCTAAAGGGTATGTGCACACAATGACATTTAGATGCCGGCATACCTGTCGAGATTTTCTTGAAGTGTTTCTGACGTTTTTTGCATCTTTTTGGTAATTTCCTGAGGATTTTTGCAATATCTTTTGCTGCTGGCTTTCTTTTTTACTTCTATGTATAACATATTGAGTGGCTTACAAGCCGAACCCACCTGAAGAATGTTCATGGTTTATATAGGATTACTGAAGAGTCTACATACAGTTTTGTTTTTTCTTTTTTTTGGGGGGTAAGCATTTTTGGCACCAGTGGCATTTCTTTGCCATTGTTTTATACAGCTGTATGTGAAGAACTTCAGGAAAAAAATCAAGATGATAAAGTTAAAAAACACCCTACAGAGCTTGGTAAAAAATGGTAACAAAAAGAGCTTTGAACATGCCACTTGTGTGTGAAGCAAATCTTAGAGAGCATCTGATAGTAGGATATATCATCCTAACTTGTATGTATGGGCACGCAGGTCACAGGAACTTGAATAAAACATACCAGCTCTGACTTGTCAAGGTAAGGAGGCTTATTCGCCATGCAATGCTCCTCTGGGAAATTTAATAATTGCACGGCAAATAAGCCTCCTTACCTTGACAAGCCAGAGCTGGTATGTCACTCTCCACAAGGAGAAACCTTACCCCTTAGACCTCACCCCAGAGCCTCTCACCTAGCCAAATCAGTTCTCATACTTTGCACTGACTAGGGCCAATAGCCTGAAACACCGTGTCTGCAAATTGACATACTGATTTGGCTTTTATCCTAAGTCATATTGCAAGACTTGTTAAAGGGTCGATGGTGACTTGTAGGATCACTACTTCCAACAGATGCTATAGAGTTCAAGTCCTTTTTTTCTCTGAAGAGGCAATTTGCATGCATATCATGGTATCATTTTACTCATCTTCATATGACCTACATGCCCACATAGACTGCTTAGGAGGGGTAATCCTACTGACAGATTCCCTTTAAGATAGTAATATGAGTAATATGCATAGAGTAAAGGCAATTTTTAAAGGATGCACTTGTTAATTAATTACTCTGACTTTGATACATTGCCTTCAACAAAAACTGACATTTACCTATAGCAAAATCACAAAGGTACTAAATATTATGGCACAGATATTAGGCCCAATTCACGACGGTCTTGATGAGAGAACATGCTAAAGAGAAACTCTCGTGATTCATGAAGAAGTGCAAGCCTATTCATGAATCTGAAGCGTATGATGAACGGCACCTCTGTGCACTATGTGCGCTATATTACCTCCCGGTCGAGCACTTTTCCAGTGATGGCGCAAATGTGGGATCGCAAAGACATGGGAGCAGAGGGATACCCAGTGCCAACATAAGTAATACAGAGAATGTGAATATAAGTTTTTCCTTTTTTTTGTGTTTTATACAGGGACGTATAAAGTTTGAGAGGGGGTTTTCAAGTAGTGGACAACCCCTTTAAGGTATTTATTTGTTATTGTACGTTAACCAAAAGATGCCCAGAAATAACAATCTTACCTCTTTTTTTTTTTTTGCCCACAGCATTTCACTTGTAATGTCAGTGAACTTCAATCTTTATCACGACACTCTGTGCATACCTGAGCATCCTAGTCAAATTAGGCAATCTAAACTCGAGTACTAATGATAAATTTACCCTCTTACACAAATCAAAATGGATTATGCGGAGTAATGAATCCTGTGAATCTTTAGACTGTCTAGTTTTACTTTACTCCACCTCTTACTGGTTTACTTTTAGACTACAGTTTTAGCATAAAACCTGTACAATACTTAAAGTAAAAATGGTGTATTTTACAAAGTCCATTTCTAGAAACTTTATAAAAATGTCTAGCGAGATGTAAAAAGTGTCTAAAACCTTTTAACCCCTTCACCCCCAAGGGTGGTTTGCACGTTCATGACCGGGCCAATTTTTACAATTCTGACCACTGTACATTTACGAGGTCATAACTCTGGAACGCTTCCATGGATCCCGGTGATTCTGACATTGTTTTCTCGTGACATATTGTACTTCATGTTAGTGGTAAAATTTCATTCAAATAACTTGCGTTTATTTGTGAGAAAAACGGAAATTTGGCGAAAGCTTTGAAAATTTCGCAATTTTCCAACTTTGAATTTTTATACCCTTAAATCACAGAGATACGGCACACAAAAAACTTGATAACTAACATTTCCCACATGTTTACTTTACATCAGCACAATTTTGGAACCAAAATTTTTTTTTGTTAGGAAGTTATAAGGGTTAAAAGTTGACCAGCGATTTCTCATTTTTACAACACCATTTTATTTTTAGGACCACATCACATTTGAAGCCACTTTGAGGGGTCTATATGACAGAAAATACCCAAAAGTGACACCATTCTAAAAACTGCACCCCTTAAGGTGCTCAAAACCACATTCAAGAAGTTTATTAACCCTTTAGGTGCGTCACAGGAATTTTTTTGAATATTTAAAAAAAAATGAACATCTAACTTTTTTTCACAAAAAAAATACTTCAGGTTCAATTTTTTTATTTTACCAAGGGTAACAGGAGAAATTGGACTGCAAAAGTTATTGTGCAATTTGTCCTGAGTACGCTGATACCTGATATGTAGGGGGGAACGACTGTTTCGGCGCATGGCAGAGCTCAGAATGGAAGGAGCGCCGTCTGACTTTTTCAATGCAAATTGGCTGGAATTCAGATCGGACGCCATGTCACGTTTGGAGAGTCCCTGATGTACCTAAACAGTGAAAACCCCCTACAAGTGACCCCATTTTGGAAACTAGACCCCCCAAGGAACTTATCTAGATATGTGGTGAGAACTTTGAACCCACAAGGGCTTTACAGAAGTTTATAACGTACAGCGGTACAATTAAAAAATCATATTTTTTCCACAAAAATGATCTTTTCACCCCAATTTTTATTTTCCCAAGGGTAACAGGACCCTAAAAGTTATTGTGCAATTTGTCCTGAGTACGCTGATACCCCACATGTGGTGGTAAACCACTATTTGGGCGCATGGCAGAGCTCGGAAGGGAAGCAGCGCCATTTGACGTTTTTGGCTGGAATTGAGATCGGACACCATGTCGCGATTGGAAAACCCCTGATGTACCTAAACAGTGGAAACCCCCCATAAATGACACCATTTTGTAAACTAGACCCCCCAAGGAACTTATCTAGATGTGTGGTGAGCACTTTGAACCCCCCAGTGCTTCACAGAAGTTTATAACGCCCGGGCGTGAAAATAAAAAATTCGTATTTTTTCCACAAACATGATCTTTTAGTCACCATTTTTTTATTTTCCCAAGGGTACCAGGAGAAATTGGACCCCAAAAGTTGTTGTCCAATTTGTCCTGAGTATGCTGATACCCTATATGTGGGAGAAAACTACTGTATGGGCACACGTTGGGGCTCGGAAGGGAAGTAGTGACATTTTGGAATGCAGACTTTGATGGAATGGTCTGCGGGTGTCATGTTGCCTTTGGAGAGCCCCTAATGTACCTAAACAGTGGAAACCCCCACAAATGACCCCATTTTGGAAACGAGACCCCCCCAAGGAACTTATCTAGATGTGTGGTGAGCACTTTGAACCCCCAAGGGCTTCACAGAAGTTTATAATGCCCGGGCATGAAAATAAAAAAATCGTATTTTTTCCACAAACATGATCAATTAGTCCCCAATTTTTTCATTTTCCCAAGGGTAACAGGAGAAATTGGACCCCAAAAGTTGTTGTCCAATTTGTCATGAGTACGCTGACACCCCATATGTGGGAGAAAACTACTGTATGGACACACGTCGGGGCTCGGAAGGGAAGCAGTGACGTTTTGGAATGCAGACTTTGATGGAACGGTCTGCGGGTGTCATGTGTGTTTGGAGAGCCCCTAAACTATTGAAACTCCCCACAAGTGACCCCATTTTGGACACTAGACCCCCCACGGAACTTATCTAGATGTGTGGTGAGCACTTTGAACCCCCAAGTGCTTCACAGAAGTTTATAACGCTCGGATGTGAAAATAAAAAAATCATTTTTTTCCACAAAAATGATATTTTTGCCCCCAATTTTTTATTTTCCTTAGGGTAACAGGAGAAATTGGATCCCAAAAATTGTTTTGCAATTTGTCCTGAGTAGGCTGATACCCTAAATGTGGGGGTAAAACACTGGGCGCATGGCAGAGCTTGGAAGGGAAGGAGCACCATTTGACTTTTTCAACTCAGAATTGGCTGGAATTGAGATCAGACGCCATGTTGTATTTGGAGAGCACCTGATGTGTCCAAACAGTGGAAACCCCCAATTCTAACTCCAACCCTAGCCCGAACCCTAATCTCAGCCCTAACCCTAACCCTAGCCCTAACCCTAACCCTAGTCCTAACCCTAGTCCTAACCCTAGTCCTAGCCCTAACCCTAACCCTAGCCCTAATGGAAAAAAGGAAATAAATACATTTTTTTTTATTTTATTATTTTTCCCTAACTAAGGGGGTGATAACGGGGGGTTTGATTTACTATTTATGGCGGTTTTTATATTTGGCAGCTGTCGCACGCTAAAAGACGCTTTTTATTGTAAAAATAGTTTTTGCATCACCACATATTGAGAGCTATAATTTTTCCGTATTTTGACCCACCGAGTCATGTGAGGTCTTATTTTTTACGAGACGAGTTGACGTTTTTATTGGTACCATTTTCGGGCACGTGACATTTTTTGATCGCTTTTTATTCCGATTTTTGGGACGCAGAATGAACAAAAACCAGCGTTTCATGAATTTCTTTTGGGGGGTGCGTTTACACCGTTCCGCGTGCGGTAAAATTGATAAAGCGGTTTTATTCTTCGGGACGGTATGGTTACAGCGATACCTCATTTAGGTTGTTTTTTAATGTTTTGTCGGTTTTATGTAATGAAAACAATTTTATATAAAAAATAATTATCTTTGCATCGCTTTATTCTGCGAGCTATAACTTTTTTATTTTTTCGCTGATGATGCTGTGTGGCTGCTCGTTTTTTGCGGGACAAGATGACGTTTTCAGCGGTACTATTGATATTTACATGTGTCTTTTTGATAGCGCGTTATTACACTTTTTGTTTGGCGGTATGATAATAAATTATTATTTTTTGCTTCGTTTTTTATTTTTATTTTTTAAGGGGTTCGCTAAAGGGGTTAACTAATGGGATAGTTTTATAGGGCAGGTCGTTACGGACGCGGCGATACCTAATATGTGTATTTTTATTGTTTTTTTTTATTTCCAAAAAATGGATTTATTTGGGAGAATATTTTTTTTTTCTAATTTATTTGGCGATTTTTTTTAATTATTTTAACACTTTTTTTAATTTTTTTTAACTTTATTAAATAGTCCCAGGTGGGACATCACTGTCCTGTGACAGATCGCTGATCTGTCACATCACAGATCACTGTGACAGATCAGCGATCTGTCACAGGCAGTGCAGAAGGCTTCCTCATGCCTGCGCTTTGCAGGCACTGAGGAAGCCAGCTTCCTGCAGGCCCCCGAAGGCCCCGTCGCCATCTTGGATTCAGGGGCCTGCAGGAAAGGAGCCCCCCGCAGCAGCGCTGCACATTGCGCTGCCGTGGGGGGCTCAGGGAAGCACGGAGGGAGCCCCCTCCCTGCCGATGCTTCCCTTTAACCCCCGGTACACCGCGATCATGTTTGATCGCGGTGTGCAAGGGGTTAACGTGTCGGGGGTGGTCCGTGACCGCCCCTGACACATTATCACAGCTGACACCCAGCACAATCAGCTGACACCCGGCCGCGATCAGCGGCGCTCACCACGGTAGACGTACTATCCCGTCCATGGGCATAGGGGCCCGGGTCCCATGGACGGGATAGTACGTCGGATTTCAGGAAGGGGTTAATATATTTGGCATATGATCAAGAATTCTGACAACCTGAGACAAATTTCTGGTGGATTTTAGTAAATCCTTCAACATGTACAAACGTTACTCAACTTCGACAGAGCCAAGAAAATTCTATGGCCATCATGATCATTTATAATCTACACAAATGTGAATGTATTAAAACACTTGAGGGTTTTAATATCAATATTTCCACAAAAGAAATGGTTGCTTGATATGATAAATGTTGCTTAGATACATGTAAGACTAACTGATTTTATCCATTGGATCTGACATCGTAAAAAAAATTTAGTTTCCGTAAATGCCTAAGCCAGATTTATCAATGTTTTATCATAAATTTCACAACTTCTAGTACATTAATTAAAACTGGAAAAGGGTGTGTGGTTAACCTTGTAAGCACGAAATACAACAAACATGCCTCAACATTGAGATTTCAACACCAAGGAAAAGTTGTGGAATTGTTTAAATCATAGGGTCGATATGATGTGCAAATGATGAAAAAGAGGAAATTAAATTTTCAAAACATCTGGATTTATTCAGATTCAACTATGAGCACCATGTGCAAAAAAACATGCACTTAGGCCTTGTCATGCTATCAATAAGGTTATTAATGGTTGGCTATGGAATGTTCTGTCACACTGAACGCTCTTTAGCACACAAATCATCAAGATCACCTGCTCGCATCACTATTTGTAATTGCCGACCAATGACATCCCAGAAGAGCTTTGAGGGAGACGAGCCGAAATAGGCTACAGGCCACTGTAGCATATTTAGGCCATGGAGGATGATCACAGTAGCTCAAGCAACATGCAGCCTGGCAATATTGTGTTGAAAAAAATGGCTGCTGAGACACTTTCACAGTCTCTTGTGAAGGTCTCTTAATGCTGTTGCTCACATAGTCTTGACACCAATCGATGTGTTATGACTGTGTAGCAACTCCCATGAAAAAATAGGTAAAAACATTAAACTGCAACTGATCCAAACTTTTCCTGTATAGACTAGAGATTCTGACCCCAGAGTCATTAGGGCTATTACAGCCCACAAAAGGTACTACTAGCAACAGACTAAACTATGGCAGCTTGGAACTATGCTGCCTGAAAGGCTGTGGAGTGATTCACGTTCTTCCTAAGGAACCAAAGGATAGAGCAGAGTGCGATTTACCTGCCGAAGGGAAGGCATACTGAGATAAAGAGATCCCACAGTGCATTAAAACAAACCACGAAATACAAAATGAGAAGATCAGGTACGTACTACTAAAGCGTATGTTGCCTACTTGCTAAACAAGAAACTGAAGGTGGGTGCAGGATGGGAAGCATAATCAGCAGAGAGAGAAACTCTAAATGGTCTTTCACTGACTGGCATAAATAACATCAGTATGGCTGGACATCCAAATGAGACTATTACCAGTTGGAAATACCGGCAAGGGGAAAGTATATATGGTTGCACCCGAAAGGTGATTGGGCAGATAAATGAAAACACTTGTTACCCTAAAAAGACTAAAGCAAGGAAAACATAAAATAAACACCCAGAGAAAAGGTGTAACTGCTGTGGATAGAGAAGCAAACCACAAAGCAAAGGTTCAAACTCAGACGCACGACACTATGGCTATCATTGCATCCAAGACAAAAGAAGAAATCATTGCTGAAAAGGATAGACCTCATGTCATGCATTCTGATGGTTTGTTTAGATATTGAACAAATTGAGGTTTACATTTAACATCTAATTTTACATGCAGAAAAGAATGGATTGCTATGCACTGTTTTTCTAATATAATGACTGATGAGACTGACCTGCAGTGTGTTTTTGAAATTTGAGGATGATGGATAGTCACAACAAGCCATCAAACAAAAAAGAACTGCTTAAAGTTTTGCACCAGAAGCAGTGTGAAAGACTGGTGGCAAAGCATGCCAAGACGCATGAAAACTGTGATTAAAAATCATGGTTATTCCACAAAATATTAATTTCTGAACTTTTCCTGAGTTAAAACATTTGTATTGATGTTTCTACATGATTATGAACTTGTTTTCTTTGCATTATTTGAGGTCTGAAAGCACTGTTTTTTTTAGTTTTGACCATTTTTCTTTGTCAATACAAAGTTTATTGCTTGGAAATTCGGAGACATGTTGTCAGAAGTTTATAGACTAAAAGAACAATTTACATTTTACTCAAAAATATACCTATAAAGAGAAAAATCAGACAAACTGAACATTTGAAAGTGGTCTCTTAATTTTTGCTGTTATTTTAAAAAAATCTCTAAAGTCACTCACATCCCCCCTTTTGAGCAGATTAAAGGAATATCTCACACCTTTTAGAAATAGCTATGATTACCCAGCCTAAACAAGACATTGGAAGCCCATTTGTCTACAAGATATGCATGTTGAAGTCAGGTGACACAGAGTTCCTGCCAGGGAAAGTGTTAAATTAAGCCAACTCAGAGAGTATGTCTCTGAAAGAAAATATACAATATGGGAATTGGTATAAATCCAATTTTAATGAAACATAATTTTTTTGTGCCGTGACTAACCATGGAAAAAAATGCACATTTTCTCGTAATTGTAATCCCACCAAAAGGCCCCAAATCCATAGGCCAGGTAACTGCCAACAGCTATGCGATGTTTGGTCTCAAAGTAAAGGTGAAATCCAGATAAAAAAATGTGGCATCAATTTTGAACTGCTGCGATTGTCCAGTGAGGAGTTATCTCATAAGCTGGGATTTCATAACATCCTGAAGGGCTGGAAACAGCCCACAACCCTGCACACGTGAGTTCATTATGGGAAGGGTGTATGGGTTGCACTCAGGGTCTGATAAAAGATAAAACTGAATTATCTGTGTTTCTGTAGAGACCTGCACATCGTGTATGTATGAATCCAGTTTAATGAATGACACTAAGCGAAGCACTCTACTTTAGCTAAAATGAATTGTCTCTATTGGTGTAGTAAGTTCTCTTGTTAATCCCTTTTATTTCCTGTAACTGCATATGCTGTATTTAATAAGCATGACTTATGAAGGTAATTGCTTGCACCAGAAGTTTTTAGGGACTGCATAGCAAAAGAGGTGAATTCATATGCACATGCCAATTTTTAATTATTTGATCCCATAAATTAAATTTATGCCTATGTTCTCTTACTTAACTTCACCAACTTAGACTGCTTAGTGCTGATGCATAAAACACTAATCAGATTACAAACATATTTAAACACAAGTTGTTATGTAACAAAATGGGTAAAAAGTTAAAAAGTCAAAGCATTGAGTATTTTACCAATCCATGGTATGTGTGTGTATTTGTGTGTGTGTATGTGTATGTGTGTGTGTGTGTGTGTGTATATATATATATATATATATATATATATATATATACTAGCTGAAGAGCCCGGCACTGCCCCGGTATAGTAACTAACTACAGTTAGTTACAACAAATTATAATTATATCTATATATAAAGCTGAGTGTAGAGCCCCTCCCACTCCGCATAGCCACATTCACTATAATATCCCACATCATCCCGTCAGCCAGAGCCACTGGACTACTACCACTAATATCCCACATCATCCCATCACAGCCGCCGGACTACTGTAACCCCTAATATCCCACATCATCCAGTCAGCCAGAGCCACCGAACAACTACCACTAATATCCCACATCATCACATCACAGCTGCTGGACTACTACCCCTAATATCCCACATCATCCCATCAGCCAGAGCCACCAGACTACTACCTCTAATATCCCACATCATCCCATCAGCCAGAGCCACCAGACTACTACCCCTAATATCCCACATCATCCCATCAGCCAGAGCCACCGGACTACTACCCCTAATATCCCACATCATCCCATCAGCCAGAGCCACCGGACTACTACCCCTAATATCCCACATCATCCCATCAGCCAGAGCCACCAGACTACTACCTCTAATATCCCACATCATCCCATCAGCCAGAGCCACCGGACTACTACCCCTAATATCCCACATCATCCTGTCAGCCAGAGCCACAGGACTACTACCCCTAATATCCCACATCATCCCATCAGCCAGAGCCACCTGACTACTACCCCTAATATCCCACATCATCCTGTCAGCCTGGGGTCAGAACCAGAGCGCTGAGTGTAAGGCTGTGTGCACACGCTGCGGATTTTGATGCGGTTCCTCAGCGGTTTTGGCCGCTGCGGACCCGCAGCAGCTTTTGCTGTGGTGTACAGTACCATGATTCCCTATGGGAATCAAAAACCACAGTGCAGACGGTGCGGAATTTTCCGCGCGGATTATCTGCGGTTTTCAATCCGCAGAAAGAATTGACATGTCAATTCTTTCTGCGGATTCCCCTGCGGTTTGCCATCTCCTCCATTGAGGAGATGAAAAACCGCAGGGCAAAACCGCAGAGCAATCCGCAGGTAAAACCGCAGGTATTTTGACCTGCGGTTTCACCTGCAGATTTTACAAAATCCGCGCGGATGAATCCGCACCTAATCCGCAGCGTGTGCACACAGCCTAACAGTCCTAACTTCCATACCAGGGATCCCTTTAAGAGATGCATGGGGTGAGAATCAAAGCACTGAGAGATTTACCCTAACTTCCATACTAGAGATCCCTTTAAGAGAGGCCTGGGGTCAGTACCAAAGTGCAGAGAGGATTTGCCCTGACTTCCATACTGGGGATCCCTTTAAGAGAGCCTGGGATCAGAACCAGAGTGCTGAGTGGATTTGCCCTGACTTGCATACAGGAGATCCCTTTAAGAGAGCCTGGGGTCAGTACCAGAGCATTTGAAGGCAATTGCCCTGACTTCCATACCAGGGATCCCTTTAAGAGAGGTCTGGGGTCAGAACCGAAGCGCAGAGTGGATTTGCCCTAACTTCCATACCAATGATCCCTTTAAGAGACCCTGGGGTCATAACCACAGAGCTGAGTGGAATGGTTTTAACTTCCATACCGGGGATCCCTTTAAGAGAGGCCTTGGGTCAAAACCAAAGTGCTCTGTGCTCCTTTCTGGGGGGCAGACAATGGGTGGGAGCTTATGTTCCCAGGGACGCTAGATTTCTCCCACCCAGTCAGTGTTTGCTGAGGTGTTGTCAAGTGGGAAAACTTGCTCATAGCAACCAATCACAGCTCAGCTTCTTTTAACCAGCTCTGGTGAAATGAAAGATGCTTAGTGATTGGCTGCAAGGAAAACTCTTGCTCATAACAACCAGTCACAGCTCAGCTTCTTTTGAACAGCTCTGGTGAAATGAAAGATGCTTTGTGATTGGTTGGTGATACACATGTAGATATATATATATATAGCTCTGGCAAAAATTGAGACCACTTTCAAATCTTCAGTTAGTCTGATTTTTCTCTTTATAGGTATATTAAAGAGTAAAATGTAAATTGTTCTTTTAGTCTATAAACTTCTGGCAACATGTCTCCGAATTTCCAAGCAATACATATTGTATTTTTTTCTGACAAAATAAAATGGTCAAAATAAAAAAAAATCAGTGCTTTCAGACCTCAAATCATGCAAAGAAAACAAGTTCATAATCATTTAGGAACAACAATACTAATGTTTTATCTCAGCAGGAGTTCAGAAATCAATATTTTGTGGAATAACCATGATTTTTAAAAACAGCTTTCATGCGTCTTGGCATGCTTTCCACCAGTCTTTCACACTGCTTCTGGCGCAAAACTTTAAGCAGTTCTTCTTTTGTTTGATGGCTTGTGACAATCCATCATCCTCTTGATTACATTCCAGAGGTTTTCAATGGGGCTCAGGTCTAGAGAATGGGCTGCCCATGACAGGGTTTTGATGTGGTGGTCTCTTAATTTTTGCCAGAGCTGTATATACATATATACACATGATGAAAGTTGGTGGTACCCCTCGTTTAGTGACAGAAAAATTCACAATGGTGACAGAAATAACTTGAATCTGACAAAAGTAATAATAAAAAATCTATGAAACTGAACAAATGAAAGTCAGACATTGCTTTTCAACCATGCTTCCACAGAATTAACCCCTTCATGACCCAGCCTATTTTGACCTTAATGACAAGGCCATTTTTTGCAATTCTGACCAGTGTCCCTTTATGAGGTATTTTTATTCTGTTAAACCAGAGAGTTATGTGACAAAAAATAGTTAATAACATTTCCCACATGTCTACTTTACATCAGCACAATTTTGGAAACAATTTTTTTTTTTGTTAGGAAGTTATAAGAGTTAAAAGTTGATCAGCGATTTCTTATTTTTACAACAAAATTTACAAAACCATTTTATTAGGGACCACCTCACATTTGAAGTCACTTTGAGGGGTCTATATGGCAGAAGATACCCAAAAGTGACACCATTTTAAAAACTGCACCCCTCAAGCTACTTCTAATTCTAGATTATTAACCCTTCAGGTGCTTCACAGGAACTAAAGGAACGTGGAAGGAAAAAATGGTCATTTCAATTTTTCCAACAAAAATTTTCTATTAGCATCAATTTTTTCATTTTCACATGGGTAACAGGACAAAATAGATCCTAAAATTTGTTGGGCAATTTCTCCTGAGTACAACGATACCTCATATGTGGTCATAAACCACTGTTTGGGTGCACAGCAGGGCTCAGAAGGAAAGGAGCGCCATTTGACTTTTTGAATGGAAAATATGCTGGAATATTTAGCGGTTGCCATGTTGCGTTTGGAGAGCCCCATTGCGCCTAAATATTGGAGCTCCCCCACAAGTGACCCCATTTTGGAAACTAGACCCTCCAAGGAACTTATCTAGATGCATAATGAGCATTTGAACCCCCAGGTGCTTCACAAATTGATCCGTTAAAAAAAGTACTTTTTTTCACAAAAATTTTCTTTTAGCCTCAGTTTTTTCATTTTCACATGGGTAACAGGATAAAATGGATCCTAAAATTTGTTGGTCAATTTCTCCTGAGTACACCACTTTTTGGGCGCACCTCCAGGCCCAGAAGGGAAGGAGCGCTATTTGACTTTTTGAATGGAAAATTAGCTCCAATCGTTAGCGGACACCATGTCGTGTTTGGAGAGCCCATGTGTGCCTAAACATTGGAGCTCCCCCACAAGTGACCCCATTTTGGAAACTAGACCCCCGAAGGAACTTATCTAGATGTGGGGTGAGCACTTTGAACCCCCAAGTTCTTCACAGAAGTTTATAACACAGAGCAGTAAAAATAAAAATAATTTTTTTTCCTCAAAAACGATAATTTAGCCCACTATTTTTTATTTTCACACAAGGCTAACAGGAGAAATTGGACCACAAAAGTTGTTGTGCAATTTGTCCTGATTACACCGATACCCCATATGTGGGGGCAACCACTGTTTGGGAGCATGGGAGAGCTCAGAAGGGAAGGAGCGCCATTTTGGAATGCAGACTTTTGATGGAATGTTCTGCGTGCGTCATGTTGCGTTTTCAGAGCCCCTAATGTGCCTAAACAGTAGAAACCCCCACACAAGTGACCACATTTTGGAAACTAGAACCTGCAAGGAGCTTATCTAGATGTGTAGTGAGCACTTTGAACCCTCAAGTGCTTCACAGAAGTTTATAGAGCAGAGCCACGAAAATAAAAAATTATAGATTTTTTAGCCCGCTATTTTTTATTTTTCCAAGGGTAACAGGATAAATTGGACCCCAAAAGTTGTTGTCCAGTTTGTCCTGAGTATGCTGGTACCCCATATATGGGGGGAACCACTGTTTGGATGCACGGCAGGGCTCAGAAGGGAAGGAGCGTCAATTGACTTTTTGAATGGAAAATTAGATCCAATCGTTAGCGGACACCATGTCATGCTTGGAGAGCCCCTGTGTGCCTAAACTTTGGAGCGCCCCCACAATTGACCCCATTTTGGAAACTAGACCCCCTAAGGAACTTATCTAGATGCATAGTGAGCACTTAGAACTGCCAGATGCTTCACAGAAGTTTATAACGCAGAGCCATGAAAATAAAAATATTTTTTTATTCCTCAAAGATTTTTTAGCCCGCTATTTTTTATTTTCACAATGATAACAGGAGAAATTGGATGCCTAAAGTTGTTGTCCAGTTTGTCCTAAGTACGCTGGTACCCCATATGTGGAGGAGAACCACTGTTTGGGCACATGTTGGGGCTTGGAAGGGAAGAAGTGACGTTTTGAAATGGTCTGCGGGCTTCGTGTTAAGTTTGCAGAGCCCCTGATGTACCTAAACAGTGGAAACCCCCCACAAGTGACCCCATTTTGGAAACTAGACCACCCAAGGAACTAATCTAGATGTTTGGTGAGCACTTTGAACCCCCAAGTGCTTCACAGAAGTTTATAACGCACAGCCGTGAAAATGAAAAATATTTTTTCCTCAAAAAATGATTTTCAGCCCACTATTTTTATTTTTACAAGGGTAACAGGATAAATTGGACCCCAAAAGTTGTTGTCCAGTTTGTCCTGAGTACGCTGTTACCCCATATGTAGGGGGGACCACTGTTTGGGCACATGTTGGGGCTCAGAAGGGAAGTAGTGACGTTTTGAAATGCCGACTTGATGGAATGGTCTGCGGGCGTCATGTTACGTTTGCAGAGCCCCTGATGTGTGGTGAGCACATTGAACCCCCAAGTGCTTCACAGAAGTTTATAACGCATAGCCGTGAAAATGAAAAATATTTTTTCCTCAAAAAATGATTTTTAGCCCACTATTTTTTATTTTTACTAGGGTAACAGGAGAAATTAGACCCCCAAAGTTGTCATGCAATTTTTCCTGAGTACGCTGATACCCCATATGTGGGGGTAAACCACTATTTGGGCACATGTCGGGGCTCGGAATGGAGGGAGCACTGTTTGACTTTTTGAAAGCAAAATTGGCTGGAATAAATGGTGGTGCCATGTCGAGTTTGGAGACCCCGTGATGTGCCTAAACAGTGGAAACTCCTCAATTCTATCTCCAACCCTAACCACAACACACCCCTAACCCTAATCCCAACCCTAATCATAACTCTAACCCCAACACATCCCTAACCCTAATCCCAACTCTAACCCTAACCACACGCCTAACCCTAATCTTAACCCTAATTCTAACCCTAACCCTAATTACAACCCTAACTCTAATACCAACCCTAATTCCAACCCTAACCCTAATCCCAACCCTAACCCTAATCCTAATTCCAACCCTAATGGAAAAATAAAAATATTTTCTTTATTTTATTATTTGTCCCTACCTATGGGGGGTGATAAGGGAGGCGGTGATTTACTTTTTTTATTTTGATCACTGTGAGAGTTTATAACAGTGATCAAAGTAAATGAATGAATCTGCAGCTTTGAAGATTCCAGCGGGAGCACTGCACATGCGCCCGCCATTTTCCAAGATGATTCCCATGATCTGGGACATTGGGACACAGGGACGGCTAGAGGGACTTCGAAGGCACTGTGCAGGGTGAGGGGAGTGATCAGAAGGCGGGGGTTCACAGTAATGACAGTTGTCTTTTCTTGATATGCTTCATTTGTCTTGCATGCACTGAAATTCTATGCTCTTTTGTCTCCACACATACGTTTGATCATTGGGGCCAAAGAATTTTATATTATCCTCATCAATCCACAGGACTTCTTTCCAAAATGCATCAGGCTTGTTTAGATGTTCTTTTGCATACTTCTAATGCTGAATTTTATGGTGAGGATGCAAAAGTGGTTTTCTTCTGATGCCTCTTCCATGAAGGCCATATTTGAGTAGGTATCACAACTCCAGAGTCTGCTGTTTCTGAAGGTCTTTTGCAGTCAAGTGGCAGTTCCCTTTTGCCTTTCCATCAATCCAATGAGTCGCTCTCACTGAAATTTTGCTTGGTCTTTCAGACCTTATCTTGACCTCCACTGTTACTGTTAACTACCATTTCTTATTTACATTTTGAATTGAGGAAAGGGCAACTTGAAAAGGCTTTCCTATCTTCTTATAGCCCTCTCCTGTTTTGTGGGCCTCGACCATTTTCATTTTCAGAGTGCTAGTCAACTGCTTAAAAGATCCCATGTCTGTTGTTTGGCACAAGGTTAGAGGAGGCTTGGTTTTTATAAAGCTGGGAAATTTGCATCACCTGGTCTTTCATAACGATGGTGAAAAAGCCTTAACCCCAATAGGCTAATTAAGGTCTGAAACCTTAGTCAAAGTTATCTGAGCAAACAAAATCTCCAAGGATGCCCAAACTTTTGCATGGACCACTGCACTGTTTTATAAAAATCAGCTTCTCTACATGTCTGACAGCAATTCTATTCCAATGTCAGTTGAATTCCAAACAGAGTAGACCTCATTCTACTTAATGTGCTTCTGATTAGGTGATCACCTGAACCAAATCTTATTTAATGATGGAAAGTATAAAAAAAATCCTGCTGTGGTCTTAACAGTCCTCTTGCAATAGGACAAGCTGGATGGCAAAAAAAGTGCTAGTAATATCCCAAAAGTAATAGGAATGAAAAAATAACTTTTAACCATGCCAAAGGAGTTGAAAAGATAAGTCTTGAGTGAGGAAAAGAAAGGCTCAATTCTGGTTTTACTAGCATAAGGATACAGTGAGTGTCATGTTGCCTCTATCCTTAAAAGTTCTAAGACGGCAGTCCATTACAACAAGGTCAAGCAGCAGACATTGAGGACAAACAAAGCTACAGACCGGCAGAGGGCCAAAACGACTCTCCACTCTGCAACCACAGGATGACATCAAGTGACCTATAAAAGTAATGGCAAATGGCAGCTGGGGTGAAGTGCATGACAAGAATAGTTCGTAACAGGCCCCTAGAGGCAGGGCTGAAGTCATTTAAAGGTAGAAAGAAGCCTTTCATCAATGAGAAGCAGAGGAGTGCCAGGCAGAAGTTTGCCAAAGACCATAAGGATTGGACCATAGAGGACTGGAATAAGGTAATCTTCTCTGAGAAGTCTAATTTTCAGCTTTGCCCAACATCTAGTCATCTAATGGTTAAACGGGGACTGGGAGAGGTGTACAAGCCACAGTGTATTGCACCCACTGTGAAATTTGGTGGAGGATCGGTGATGATCTGGGGATGCTTCAGCAAGACTGGAATTGGGCAGGTTAATCTTTGCGAAGGACGTATGAATCAAGCCGCATACAAGATTATCCTGGAAAAACATTTGATTCTTCTGCTCAGGCGATGTTCTCCAACTCTGAGGACTGTTTTTTTCCAGCAGGGCAATGCGCCATACCACACAGCTAGGTCAATCAATGTGTGGATGAAGGACCACCACATCAAATCCCTGTAATGGCCAGCCCAATCTCCAGACCTGAACCCCATTGAAAACCTCTGGAATGTAATCAAGAGGAAGATGGATAATCACAAGCCATCATACAAAGAAGAACTTAAATTTTTGCATGAGTGTCATAAGGTCACCCAAAAGCAGTGTGAAAGACTAGTGGAAAGCATGCCAAGATGCAAGAAAGCTGTGACTAAAAATCATGGTTATTTTACAAAATATTGATTTCTGAACTCCTCCTGAGTTAAAATATTAGTATTATTGTTTCTAAATGATTATGAACTTGTTTTCTTAGCATTATTTGAGGTCTGCAAGCACTGCATTTTTTTGTTATTTTGACCATGTCTCATTTTCCTCAAATAAATACAAAATTTAGTGCTTGGAAATTCTTTGAATAGACATGTTGTCAGTAGTTTATAGAATAAAAGAGCAATTTACATTTTACTCAAAAACATATCTATAAAGAGAAAAATCAGAAAAACTGAAAATTTTGCAGTGGTCTCTTAATCTTTGCCAGATCTGTGTTTGTGTGTATATATATATATATAGTGCACTTTTGACCAGTCACAGGAAAGCAACGAAAGACGATAGAAATGTGAAATCTGCACCAAATAAAAGGAAACCCCTCCCAATTTCTGTAGGATGATGTGGCAGTATGTGCACATGCGCAGATGATGACTTAACACCGAAAACAGAGAATCACAGATGTTATTCACTCTGTTACACCAGATGTCCTTACCCGTGTGTGGCAAGAACATCACTATCGTTTGGATGTGTGTAGGGCAACAAATGGAGCCCACATCGAACTGCACTGAATAGGTATGAAACTGGGAGAGTTTTTCATTTATTTGGAGCAGATTTCACATTTCTATCGTCTTTTGTTGCTTTCCAGTAACTGGTCAAAAGTGCACCATGACTTTACGGACACACTGTATATTTTTTTTTAACTAGAATACAAAGAAAATGTGTCATCTTTAACTTGACGCCTGTTAGGGTGTGTGCACACGCTGCGGATTCTGCTGCAGATCCGCAGCGGTTTTGGCCCTGCGGAACCGCAGCGGTGTACAGTAGCATTATAACCTATGGAAAACGAAAACTGCAGTGCAGACGGTGCGGATTTTTCCACGGTTTTCAATCCGCAGAAAGAAATGACATGTCAATTCTTTCTGCGGATTCCGCTGCGGTTTGCCATCTGCTCCATTGTAGAGATGATAAACCGCAGGGCAAAACCGCAGGGTAGTCCGCAGATAAACCGCAGGTCTTCTAACCTGCGGATTTTACTAAATCCGCGCAGACAAATTCGCAGAGCATTCCGCAGCGTGTGCACACACCCTTAGAGATCATTTCATTTTCAACTTGCTTAACTGTTAAGAGTAACAGTAATTTTTACAAGGGGTGCCCAAACATTTACATGCCACTATATATATACAGTGGGGAAAATAAGTAATTGATACACTGCTGATTTTTCAAGTTTTCCCACCAACAAAAAATGGAGAGATCTGTAATTTTTATTATAGGTACACTTCAACTGTTAGAGACCATCTAAAAATTAAAAACAAACAGAAAATCACATTTTTAAATAATTAAAATTGCATTTTATTGCATGAAATAAGTATTTGATCACCTACCAACCAGCAAGCGTTCTGTATCTCACAGATCTGCTAGGGTTTTTTTTTAAGAAGCCCTCCTACTCTGCACTCATTACCTGTATTAATTGTAACTGTTTGAGCTTGTTACCTTTATAAAAGACAACTGTAAACACAATCAATCACACTCGAACCTCTCCACCATGGCCCAGACCAAAGAGCTGTATAAGGACACCAGGGACACAATTGTAGACCTGCACAAGGCTGGGATGGGCTATGGGACAATAGGTAAGCAGCTTGGTGAGAAGGCAACAACTGTTGTTGCAACTATTAGAAAATCGAAGAAGCACAAGATGACTGTCAATCTTCCTTGGTCTGGGGCTCCATGCAAGTTCCCTCCTCATGGGGTAAGAATGATTCTGAGAAAGGTCAGTAATCAGCCCAGGAATGTATGAGAGGGTCTGGTCAATGATCTGAAGAGAGCTGGGACCACAGTCTGAAACATTACCATTAGTAACACACTATGCCGTCATGAATTAAAATCCTGCTGGGCACGCAAGTTTGCCAATGACCATGTAGATGGTCCAGAGGGAGGCATAGGAGAAGGTCATGTAGTCAGATGAGACCAAAATACAACTTTTTTATATCAACTCTCTATTCGCTGTGATTTCAGGAAGAAGTATAAGTAAAATTCCAAGGACACCGTCCCAACCGTGAAGCATGGTGGGGGAAAACTCATACTTTTGGGGAACTTTTCTGCAAAATGGACAGGACAACTGCACTGTTTTGAAGGGAGGATGGGTGGGGTCATGTATCACGAGATTTTGGCCAACGACCTCCTTTCCTCGGTAAGCGCAATGAAGATGGTTCATGGCTGGATCTTCTAGCATGAAAATGACCTGAAATGCACAGCCAGGGCAACTAAGGAGTGGCTCCGTAAAAAGCAATTCAAGGTCCTGGAGTGGCCTAGCCAGTCTCCAGACCTGAACACAATACAAACTCTTTGGAGAGAGCTAAAACTCCATGTTGCCCAGTGACAGCCCAGAAACCTGAAAGATCTGGAAAATATCAGTATGGAGTACTGGGCTAAAACCCTGTGTGCAAACTTGGTCAAGAATTACAGGAAACGTCTAACCTCTGTAATTGCAAACAAAGGTTTCTGTACCAAATATTGTTTTGTTTTTTTTATTGTATCAAATATTTATTTTATACAATAACATTACAATTAATTATGTAAAAGTCATACAATGTGATTTTCTGGATTTTTTTTAGATTCTGTCTCAGTTGAAGTGTACCTACGATAAAAATTACAGACCTCTCCTTTCCTTGTAGGTGGGATAACTTGCAAAAACAGCAGTGTATTAAATACTTATCTTGCTGAATACACATTATACATAAGTATATACAGTGCCTTGCAAAAGTATTTGGCTCCCTGGAACTTTTCAACCTTTTCCTTCATATCATGCTTCAAACAAAACGATACCAAATGTAAATTTTTGGTGAAGAATCAACAAGTGGAACACAATTGTGATGTTGAACGAAATTTATTGGTTATTTTAAATTTTTGTGGAAATTCAAAAACTGAAAAGTGAGGTGTGCAATATTATTCGGCCCCTTTACTTTCAGTGCAGCAAACTTACTCCAGAAGTTCATTCTGGATCTCTCAATGATCCAATGTTGTCCTAAATGACTAATGATGATAAATATAATCCACCTGTGTGTAATTAAGTCTCCTTATAAATGCACCTGCTCTGTGATAGTCTCAGGGTTCTGTTTGAAGCACAGAGAGCATCATGAAAACCAAGGAACACAACAGGCAGGTCCGTGATACTGTTGTGGAGAAGTTTAAAGCCGGATTTGAATACAAAATGATTTCCAAAACTTTAAACATCCCAAGGAGTGCTGTGCAAGCGATCATATTGAAATGGAAGGAGTATCATACCACTGCAAATCTACCAAGACCCGGCCGTCCCTCTAAACTTTCAACTCAAACAAAGAGAAGACTGATCAGAGATGCAGCCAAGAGGCCCATGATCACTCTGGATGAACTGCAGAGATCTACAGCTGAGGTGGGACAGTCTGTCCATAGGATAACAATCAGTCATACACTGCGCAAATCTGGCCTTTATGGAAGAGTGGCAAGAAGAAAGCCATTTCTCAAAGATATCCATAAAAAGTGTCATTTAAAGTTTGCAACAAGCCACCTGGGAGACACACCAATCATGTGGAAGAAGGTGCTCTGGTCAGATGAAACCAAAATCGAACTTTTTAGCAACAATGCCAAACGATATGTTTGGTATAAAGGCAACACAGCTCATCACCCTGAACACCCCATCCCCACTGTCAAACATGGTGGTGGCAGCATTATGGTTTGGGGCTGCTTTTCTTCAGCAGGGACAGGGAAGATGGTTAAAATTGATGGGAAGATGGATGGAGCCAAATACAGGACCATTCTTGAAGAAAACCTGTTGGAATCTGAAAAAGACCTGAGACTGGGACGGAGATTTGTCTTCCAACAAGAAAATGATCCCAAACATAAAGCAAAATCTACAATGGAATGGTTCACAAATAAACGTATCCAGGTGTTAGAATGACCAAGTCAAAGTCCAGACCTGAATCCAATCGAGAATCTGTGGAAAGAGCTGAAAACTGCTGTTCACAAACGATCTCCATCAAACCTCACTGAGCTCGAGCTGTTTGCCAAGGAAGAATGGGCAAGAATTTCAGTCTCTCGATGTACAAAACTGATAGAGACATACCCCAGGCGACTTGCAACTGTTATCGCAGCAAAAGGTGGAGCAACAAAGTATTAAGTTAAAGGGGCCGAATAATATTGCATGCCCCACTTTTTAGTTTTTGAATTTCCACAAACATTTAAAATAACCAATAAATTTCGTACAACTTCACAATTGTGTTCCACTTGTTGTTGATTCTTCATCAAAAATTTACATTTGGTATCTTTTTTGTTTGAAGCATGTTATGTGGGAAAAGGTTGAAAAGTTCCAGTGAGCCGAATACTTTCGCAACGCACTGTATTGCAGCAATAAAGGTTATGGTTAAATCTTAGCTCTACAGGCTCGGATTAGGTGCACCTGGCTGGCTTTCCATGTTAACCAGGTTAGGTGTTCACCACAGTCAGTAAGGTGGGGGAATCTGACAAAAGGTGGGTGGTTTTGCAGGTGGAGAGCGAGATCAGTCAGAATCTCTCTTTGAGAAGAGACTGCACAGGCAAGTAGCACTGGTTACTATGGACAATATCCATTGTGTTTGACCAAACTGGGACCAGCTCAGCTGTGTTTGAGTAGCCAGTGTCTATTTTGCATTTTTAGCACCTGGATAAGGCTATGGATTTTAAGTTTATGATTTTGTTTTTCGGTGCTGTACAACCAGTGGAAATAAACGAGAATCCAGTTCCTAGATTTATACATTTTATACACACTGTAACAATGTTACTTACTAAGGAGCGATATGAGATATCACAGGAACTGTTTCTATTTAAATGTTTGGTTGGTTTATTGCAGACCTCATAAACCACATCACAGGAAACTCAAATATAGCCCTTGTCTGGCTCAAAGTACAACATTAAGCAAAAAGTCCATACAGTATATGTTGGTTAGTCTGCCTGGCTTGAAGTCCAGCTTTTTAGTCCTTTAGCAAAGGCACTCAAACCAGGAGATCCGTGTCACAACTCTGCTGTCGGAATACTTGGGGCCAGGGGCTCCTTCATGGTCAATAAGGCTGGGGACATTCTAGCTGTCCCTGGTCCATGGATTAATTTTGATGGTGAAGTCTCCGGGGCCACGTATTGTACCTTGCTGAGCTAATGAATCAGCCCTATATCTGTCCCCTTCCCCTATCCAGGTGAGTAGGGAGTAATACTGCATGTTTATACACAAATCAGACTAACAAGGGAGGATGTACAGGGATCAATGAAAATAGCAAACATACAAATATGCACTCACAGACAACAGAGAGTAGCATCGGGGATAGAAGGAAGGAAAACCAAAAAGGAGAGGATGAGGATTTTGCACACAGCTGAAACACCAAGCAACAGTCACAGATCAACACTCCAAACACCTCTACCAACAACCAAAACCTCCACTCCACACCATGCAGTTTAAGATTAACACTGGCAATAAAGATTTCCAGAGGCAAGTATATATAGTAGAGAGGAGTGGCCAATACTGAGCAGCTGAGATCATCCAACCTGAACAGTTTAACCCCTGCACTGCTAAAAGAAACCTATGTAAGGGGGTGACAGAGGCTGTCATATGCCTCCCCCTCCTTACACAGTGTTCACATTAAATACATGCGGTTCCATAGAGTATTATAAATGTTAATGTATATGTTTAATGGGATGTGTATGTGCTTTACATCTATTTTATATAAGATTAGGGAAAGATATAGAAGATAGAATAGAAGGGTAGCAGTAGATTAGGACAAATATTGGGTATAGATCAGTGGGGCACCATACAGATAGGGAAAGAGAGTGCCAGCATAAGCATAGTTAAAAGGTCTTTTCCAGATTGGGAGGAGTTAAAGATGGGTGTGGTGCAGAGCAGTAAGATAGTGTTGAAACTTCCTGATTAGGGCAAAAGTGATGTAGCAGTGAGAGTGGGCAGATGGATAGCCCTGGGGGTTAAGATTGCTGAGGCAATGAGGGATGCCATGCTAAGCAGCATGCGAGTGGTCACTATCTATTGAAGTAACCATTCCATAGGGGATCCATGGCTAACGGCTGGGACTAGGCAGAGCTGAGCACGCCTTTTACCTTTTTCCAATGGAAACCGGACAAGAGGAATGGGAGGAGTGTCTGCGGGACAGAAGTTGTCAGCAGAGACAGGGAGAGCTCAAGGAGTACAAATGTCTTCAGGATGGAAGATGTCAGAGAAGTCAGGGAGTGCTCAAGGAAAACAAGTGAATGTGAACTGTGCTACGTCTGTATCAAAATCCCTGCTTTCAAGTAAAGTTGAACTGTTGAGTATGAACACAGAGTCTGGAAGTGTTTATGTGAACCATGGATTTGGAACTTAGATTGTGGAATCGAAAGGAACCCTGGAGCCAAATGTGAGTGTACTACCTTACACACAGCAGGTGGGACATTGTGTTTCCTTTGTGGGGTGCCAGGGTGTGAGAATGCAACAGCTCCTCGCCATGACTACCGCCCTGGCCACCTCACACCTATGTCATTTAATATGAAGGAGAAAGTGCTTCTAATCAGAGCAGGAGCAGGAGAAATCAGCACGGTCTTCTGGACCCTCTCTGTCTTGGTAAACCCATGCCAGTCTGCACACCTCCATATACACAGCCATGTGTGAGACAAACAGATCTCAATTTACAAAGCAAACAACACCCAGCTGCTCACAATCAAACTGTCATGGCTGATAAACCCTTTTTAGTCCTATATGTGCTGAAGCATTTTCTCCAGGTAATTTTTTTTATTTTTTTCAAAATTATTAGTCTGCCACTGGGATTTTAATTTTTATATTTGTAAAATACATGTATGAAGGCAAAAAATGGAAAACCTACCACGTCTTTAAATGCTCCAATGATGGCCGCAGTGATAATGCCAAGGAACAGGCCCACAATATTAAGGACGGTGCATGTCCACAACAGCCGATATAAATGAACAACATCTTGGCAACTGTTCACACCTACAAATTCGTAATAGCTGGTGGCTTCATGTGAACTGCCAAAATAAAGAAAGTTCGGTAAAGGGAACAATTTAATTCCAAGTTGCATAAAGCTGTAGGAACAAGATGATTTTGTGTGAGTGCATTTATGATCTACTATATATATATCTTTCTACTTACATTTTTCCTATACTATTACTTTTACAAGGTTACTGACTATTTTGTTCATGGGGTAATGTGATAAAACCACATGCTGCTCCAACTGAGCTGCTTTGGTGCTTCTCTCTGGTAAGGGGCCCGTTACACATAGCGATATCGCTAGCAATATCTCTGTAACGTCACCGATTTTGTGACGCAGCAGCAATATTGCTAGCGATATCGCTATGTCTGATACTTACCTCCGACCGGCTCCCCCGCTGCTCATCGCTGGTCGCGCGACAACATACTGGACCATTTCTCGTCGGGCGCTTCCTGCTGGGCTTCCTGTGGCGCCGACGAGCAACGTGTGGACACGGGCGGGAGGACGTCAGGATCGCCGCGTCTGACAGGTAAGTAGCGACCCCCGACCCCTGCTATGTCGCTGGTGAGATCTGTCTGTGTGGCAGCTCACTAGCGACCACTTAGCGATGCACCAGCGATCCATATCATTGTCGGGATCGCTGGTGCATCGCTAAGTGTAACGGTACCCTTAGGTAACTGTTTACATGATTGTTGCGATGATATGCTATTTATCATGCTACTGTCACTGAAGCCAATTACTTGTCTGAGTGGTCTACCATGGAGGCAGATACATAAGGTAGACAGCATGTCATAGTAGAACATTCTTTTATTTTATCACATTTCACTGCCTAGAACAAATTTGTCAGAAACTTGGAAAATCTCTTCCAGAATAGTGAAAGTAATGTAAAATTAATGTATCTGAAGTTGCTAAGAGAATTTAATGCGGACATTGTTTTTCCTAGATCACTTTGACACTTGTGTTTAGCCTCTTAGTGACCGTGCCAATTTTGACCAAAATGGCCAAGCCATATTTTACAATTCTGACGAGTGTCACTTTGTGGTAATAACTCTGGAACGCTTCAAGATATCCCACTGATTCAGTTTTTTGTGACATATTGTACTTCATTATAGTGGTAACATTTCTTTGATATGACTTGTGTTTATTTATGAAAAAAATAGAAATTTGGCAAAAAGTTTGAAAATTTTGCAGTTTTCAAACTTTCAATTTTTGTGCCCTTAAATCACAGAGGTACGGTATGTAACACAAAATAACATTTAGCATATGTTTCCAAAATTGTGCTGATGTAAAGTAGACATGATTTTTTTTGTTAGGAAGTTATAAGGGTTAAAAGTTGATCAGCAATTTCTAATTTTTCCAGCAAAATTTATAAAACCCTTTTTTAGGGACCACCTTACATTTGATGTAACTTTGGGAGGCCTATATGACAGAAAATCCCAATAGTGACAGTATTCTAATATCTGCACAATCCGATTTTCACACCAAGCATCTGCTTTTCATCCGAATGCAGTGCGATTGCTGTCAGATTGCAATGCGATTCATGAGCTTTAACATAGAGCAATTTTCTGTCATTTACACATCATTTTCAAACAAAATATTCATCAAAATACATACACACATATATAAAATAGATAGATTGAAGAAAAACCGGCAAATCATCTACCGTGTACCGTAAAATCACACTGACAGGTTAGAATAGAATAGATATAAGCGCATAGAGATATAGATGTCAGTGACACACACATACTGTATATATGTACATATATTACATAGATACAAGAAAAGCCGGCAATTCAGCAGCTGAGTACTGTAAAATCACTGCAGGATAGAAGAGATGGATTGCCGTCCATATAGTAAATACAAATAGAATAGATAGATATAAAGATGTCTGTGACAAATACAATTAGTACAGTGTGTGTGCAGCTTATTGTACATGTATTTAATTAATAAAAGATTATTTTTTGGAAAAAAATGGCAAGGGCTCCCGCGCAACAATTTTCATAACCAGCAGAGGAAAAGCTGAAGGCTGGGGGCCGATGTTTGTAGCCTGGGAAAAGGATAATACCCATGGAGCTTCCTAGGCTAGTAATATCTGCTAAAAGCTGTATGATTAGCCTTTACTGACTATTAAAATGGGGGACCCCCCAAAAAAATGGTATGAGGTCCCCCTATAATTAATAACCAGCAAAGGTTATGCAGACAGCTGTGGGCTGATATTAATAGCCTAGAAAGGGGTCATGGATACTGCTCCCCAAGCTAAAAACATCAGCTCTCAGCCTCCCCAGAAATGGTGCATCTCTAAGATGTGCTAATTCTGGCACTTCGCCTCGCTCTTAACAACTTGCCCTGTAGCGGTGGCAAGTGGGGTGATAGTTGGGGGGTTGATGTCACCTTTGTATTGTCAGGTGATATCAAGCCCCAAGGTTAGTAATGGAGAGGCATCAATAAGACACCCCCATTACTAACCCCATAGTCACATTGTAAGAAAACACAGACACCCAGAAAAAAGTCCTTTAATTGAAAGAAAGACATAGACTCCTTTAATATTCTTAATTAATCCATACTTACGACCTCGCCCATTCCCTGATGCCCTGGTCATATGCAAAAGAGGTAAAAACACAAACAATAATATTCCTCACTTTTCCACAGAGATGCTTTTAATCCTTTTGTCCCACGACGGGTCTAGCTCTGCTACATCTAGATGGCAGGCTGCATGCATGCATGATGCGTCCATACAGCCTGTCCTCCAGCAGACACTGAGCACTTGCATTTTCACATTGAGCTGGTTCAGAAGTTCAGTCATGTCCACGAGATAGTAGAACTTCAGGAGCCACTCAGTGTTGGCTAACTCGGGATACTAGACGTTTTCCATTTCAAGAAAAGTCCGGATTTCGCTCAGACAAGCTAAAAAATGGCTGAACACCTTCCCTCTTGATAACCATTGCACATTGCTGTGCATAAGCAGACCAGGACAATTATTCCCAGCTTAATCCACCAGTGTTTTAAACTGGTGATCATTTAAAGCTCGGGCAACAATAAAGTTGACCACCTGAATGACCAGCGACATCACCTCACCAAGCTGCTCGTCAACTATCTGAGCACAAAGAGAATCATGATGTAGGATGCAGTGAAAACTTAGGATAGGTCTCTTCATGTTCACGAAGAAGCACTACAAATCTTTTGGTTTTCCCCACCATGCACGGAGCACCATCGGTACACACCAAAATACTGCTCTTGCAAAAATAAGAGACCACTTTCGAATTTTCTTTTTTGTTTGATGGCTTGTGACTATCCATCATCCTCTTGATTACATTGCAGAGGTATTCAATGGGGTTCAGGTATGGAGAATGGACTGTAAGTTTATCCATCGGTAGATTTTTTTTCTTTAGCAAGCTAAGTGAAAGACTTGAATAAATCCTCCCCTCTCGTTGTCCCCTTCATAGGAAAAACAACAACACTGCCCTTACATAGTGTGTTACCAACAGCAATCACGCTGAACTGGGATAAATGGCTTACATCTATTGACTCATCCAAAACAAGAGAAAAGAATGGTGCTGCATTTATGTCCCTCACTTGCGTTGCCTCAATTTGACTTGCCATCATGATGATACGATTGTGAACCATTTTTGCCGACAGAGGCATGCCTTTTATTAGTTTGATTCTCTTGTCTTTATCCAAAAAGTCGTCAAAAAGTTCATTGGCAACATCAAGCATGAATGTTTTGGCATACTCCCCATCTATGAGTGGCTTTCCTTTTCTCACAATTGCTAAAGCACCAGCAAAGCTGGCCGAATTCCAGTCACCTTGTTGGGTCCAAACACTGAGTTGCTGCTGACTGGCTTGCACTCTGCACAATAACTCTTAACATGCTTTCTTCCTGCTATCCCCACAGGATATTTTGATGCAAATGTAGTATGGCCTGTGTCGAAGTGCCGCTTTGTATTTGACCGTTTCATCGATGCAGACATACAGCAGAACCTGCTCTCTCCACTAGGGCGAATTCCTCTATCCATTCCTGCTGAAAAGTACGATACTCCTCATCTTTTTTACTTTTAGCCATCTTCGTCAATAAGAGTTTCTGCAATTAGTTAGCTGACTTCTTGATTAAAAGGAGGGAAGTTTACTTCCTGACCTCACAATCTCCTTCTGATCCACACCACAGAAAGCCATCACCCAGGATATAAGTCGTTCGCTCTCCTGACAGCTAGAGCAGCGCTTGAGCGAACAGAGCTCAGTTGCAGCTAGGCTGGGGTGAAGAGAACCCCGGCTGCGCTCTTCTTTGCAGCAGGGGAGGAAAGTAGTTCCGGCCGCTCCAAGCGCCGTATTGCAGCAAGCCCCGACTTCAACACGACTGAGGCTCCCGGAGCGCTCAAGGCACCTGCTTCCACACTGATCTCCACCGCAGCTGCTTCGCCCGTCTAGACTCCACCGGGGATCAATGTGCTGAGAGGCCCGAATACCGAACACCGGAGGTGACTGCACGCCCAGCGACGCCGATGGAGAGGAAGTCAGTCCTTAACACTGGCACTGCCAAGCATTCACAAAGCATTTTCCATCATAGGGACCAGCTTCCCAGCCAGCCAGGTAGGAAACCAGAGGTGAACACATACTGGAGGCAGCAGAGGGGACCCTGGTTGCCAGGGTGAGTGTCTTGGGAACTATTCCCATAAGGAATTGACGGTTTTGAGAACTCAATAAGGGTCACCTGTACCCACAATGAAACAGAAAAAAGTGGACTTAGAGTATTTTGTATACCTCATTCCATACTTAGTGCCTTATAGGTTTCTACCTCACAGTACCTATTGCACACTGGCAGGCGGTGATCAGGCTCCATATACATATAATTAGGGGGGACTAGAAGTGTTCTAAATTTAAGTGGTGCTGATTTTCTGGACAATCAATGGTGACTTAGTGTATAAAGCTTGGACAGAGATATTACTCTCTTCACCTACCTTTCCTATTGACAATCATAGGCTCAGCATCATCACCCCACAGCCTGTCTGAGCGATTCTGAGGGACAGAAATTATTTGCCTTTTTTTCTTTTTTTCATCCTGAGCATGGAGTCAATAAGCCACCTATACTTTCACTGCTGGACGCACAGGTTATCTACCTAACCTTCATCCTCTTCCCTGACTGGATACAAGGACAAACAACACTACTGCATAAAAGAAATAACCAGTCTTCCTATATTTAAGGGGTATATTCACCTATCTGCCCCTTACATAAACCTGGAAGGCCCATTATGTAATTACCTGCCTATTTGAGCTTTTAAGATGAGCAGTTTGATCTCTCCTGTGTAATATCTTGTATTACAGTTTATTAACCCTATTTTTCTTTAATTGAAGTCTATTATCTCATATCATTTTACTCATTTATCTGTATACTGAACTACATAGTAATATTTCTATGTAATTACCTGTTTACTTAATCCAGTTGCTTCATACCACTCTATTCAATTGCCCCATACCACTATCTCCACCCAAGTGTCTATAGAAGAGACAATGATCTAAAACGGAGACAAGAGCAGGCAAAACTAAAAATAAATTCCAAAAAAGTAGACAGTCCTTACTTTCGACCTACTCTAAGTCAACTGAGGACTTCCCCAGCTTACTTGGCCCTATCAGATTTAGGTCCCCTATGAAGAAAGGGGAACCAAAATCTATGTATACAAAACAGTCTTCCTTACCGACATAAAGTAAAATTACAAAAGAAGGGGCTGTATGAAAAAACTCACCATCTAAATTGCCAGTAAGCCCATCATGCCTTAAAAGAGACATTAAAGGGGCGTCCAAACCTCTAACTCTAAATACTCTCTCCTCAGAGGAAATGGACACATCCAAATCATTCAAAAGAAAAGGTCCTAATGACCAAGAGAGAAAACTTGATCGCTCCACTGATGAATCAGACACTCAATCTGATGACTACTCAACTAATAACAGCCCAGACAGACAGAGAGTCAAAAGAGATCATGCAGAGGTATCACTACTAGCAGGGATCCCACCTCCCTCAATTAACCTAGATGAATTTCTTGGTTCCAACAAACCAGCCAATGATGATTTCCCTGCTAGCCTCTTTAAGTCACTTAATGACTCTATGAGAATAGGGTTTGAACTACAAAATAAAACTCTGCAGGAGACATGCAATAATTTCATCCAAAGGTTCAAAAGAAATGAAAAAAAAATTAACTCTTGTGGAAAAAGACACTACTTTGCTCTCCAAACAGGACTCTAATCTTCTGGCTGAGATACTATCCCTCAAAAATAAGTTAACAGACCTTGAGGACCGTAACAGGAGATGGAGAAACAACTTGAAGATAAGCGGCATACCAGAATCTGTTCCTCAAGGTGACCTCTCAGACTATACTAAAAACCTATTTAAAAAGCTGATCCCAACTTAACATTGATCGCATTCACTGTCTACCATGTCCCCAGGGGGATTCCCCAGGACAAATCCAGGGACACTATCCTTAGAGTTCACTAACTTGAAACAAAGGAAAGGATCTTAAAAGGCATCAGAGAAAGAGGTTACTTCCCTGAACCTTCTAAGAACTTTAAATTATTTTCAGACTATTTCAAAGCAACTATGGACGCCAGGAGATCCTTTAAAGAAATAACTGCTAAACTCAGGGAACTCAGAGTGCCCTATAGATGGGGCTTCCCAACAAAGCTCCTGGTGTGGTACAATAACAAAAATTACCCAATTACCCCCCAAGAAGGCTCAAGATTTATTAAATTCCTAATGGAAGAACCTGTCTTCAAAGATAAAGATTAGAAAAGGGTAAATATATCAAGGTTACTCTTTACTAACGACATAAATGTCATATAATATTTGTTGAAAATATTATTTTCCCAGAGGAGCATTGCACGGCGAATAAGTCTCCTTACCTTGACAAGCCACAGCTGGCATGTCACTCTCCGCTAGGAGAAACCTTACTTCTTAGACCCTAGTCCAGAGCCTCTCACCTTGCCAAATCAGATCTCATACTTTGCACTGACGAGAGCCAACAGCTCGAAACACCGTGTCTGCAAATTGAGATTCTGATTTGGCTTGTATCCTAAGTCATACTACAAGACTCGTTAAAGGGTTGATTGTGACTTGTAGGATCGCTACTACCAATAGGTGGCGCTGTAGAGTAAAAGTCCTCTTTCTTTCTGAAGAGGCAATTTGCATATAATATTTGTTAACTGACCTCTAATCCGGAGGGGTCTCAGTGGGACCTTAGCCACAAGATACTTATTCCCCCATACTGAGGTGAGACTCTAATTGATTTGGAGTCCTCCAGGAGAACTTCAAGTGTTTTAATTGTTAGTAGTTTGGGCCTTTACAGTTCGTATATTTAATTTATTTTATTTAGTTTATTAAAGTTTTGTTTTACTTTTCCTTTGCTTGTTTTGTTAAATTTCTTAAATCTTGATGTCCAATGAGGATTCTCTCTTACAATGTGAGAGGTCTCAACAGCCAAAATAAAAGGTACACCATTTGGAAAGAGATTAACCATACACATGCTGATCTTGTCTGGCTACAGGATGTGAAATTGGCGAAAGACAACCATCCAGTCTTCCAACACAAAAATTTTCCACTTATGTATAAATTGTTGTGCTCTTCTAAAAAAGCAGGTGTCGTAACATTGGTGAGTAGCGCTGTCCTATTCCAGTTTGTCGATGAGGTAGATTCTTTGGGCAGGTTCCATATACTAATTTGCCTATTAAATAACAAATCGTGCACAATAGTGAACATATACGCTCAAATAAAAAGCATATTTCTTTCTTGAATAAGCTGCAAAAAAAAGTCAATAGAGTCAAAACAGGGGATGTTATACTAATAGGAGGTTTTAAAATAGTCCTTGATGCTAACATAGATTCCACTTCCTCAGTCCGCTATAAATCACTGATGCTGAAAAACTGGCTCATCCAAAATGAGCTTTATGACATTTTCCGATGTCTAAACACCTCATCTCGGGGAATACTCCTACTATTCAGACGTACATAATACGTCTTCATGCATAGATTTAATTCTTTCAAATGTTTTTACCCTAAACAAGTTCAAAAATATGAAATTTTTAAATAAAATCATCTCAGATCATACAACACACGTTGCAGAATTCCTCCTAGGCCCACCACCAGAGAACAACTACTTATGGATATGTAACCCTACTTTATTTAAACTACCTGATTTTAAACTAGAAATAGAAAATTTAATAAATAACTATTTCAAAGAAAATATATCTGATGAGATTAATGCCTTTCCACTCTGGAATGCTCATAAGGCAGTCCTCAGAGGGGGTCTTATTCCACTAGCATCAAGATACAAAAAAAGGAATAGAGAATTGTATTATCAACCTACAGGCCCAAATTAGGAAAAAAGAGGATCAAGAACATAGCTTGGAGAAACCTTCATCTGTTATTCAAGCGGAAATCTTGGATCTCAGGCAAAAACTGAGATCTGAGATTTTCTGGGAATATGACTCAGTTATTAAGGCTTCAAAGTTCAGAATCTATACTTCTTTGAATAAGCCGACTAAATATAAAAAAGAAAGAGTCAATAGAAGAATTAATAAAATAATTTCCAAGTCAGGTGAAACTATGATACATCCAAGGGATATCGTTAAATCCTTTGCAGAGTTTTTTCAAAACTTATATAACTTCTAATCCTACCATACACACGAATTCTATTAATGCCTTCCTTTCAAGTATGAATCTTCCTAAAATAGCAGATTTAGACCTCATCAATAGCCCCTTTACAGAGAGGGAGATAATCAATACCATCAACAAATCAAAGACACTAAAAGCGCCAGGACCAGATGGCTTCTCAAATGAACATTTTAAGCCCTTTGCAAAAATCTTAGCTCCCCATCTAGTTTCCACTTCAATTCGGCCTCCTCTCAAGGTTCCTTCACAAAGGAGATGCTGGAAGCGGTCATCATTATGATCCCAAAGGCGGGGGGGGAGATCTTGAGAGGATACAAAATTACAGACCCATTTCCCTTATCAATAATGATATTAAAATCTACTCTAAAATATTAGCTGATCGCATAAAAAATATTCTCCCCAATTTATTAGTTGACGACCAAATTGGTCTCACAGAAGGTCGCCAAGCGACGGATGGATCAAGGAGAGTGATCAACTTAATTAATATGATCAAAGCCACAAATTCCCGAGCTGCTTTCCTGACTCCCTGATGCCGAGAAGGCGTTTGACCAATTGAATTGGTCATACCTGAAAGCTACTCTCGAGAAGTTTGGCTTCGATCACAAATTCCTTTCCTCAGTTTTTGCCTTATATTCTAGCCCTAGTGCTAAAATATATTCTAACAACTTCTTGTCTAAAGGCCCCGTCACACATAAAGATGCACCAGTGACCCCGACAACGATACGACCTTGTTAGGATCGCTGGTGCATCGCTACATGATCCCTGGTGAGCTGCCAAACAGGCAGCTTCACCAGCGATCAGCACCAGCGAGGGCGCTGGTCTATAAGGTAAATATCGCGTTACTAAGCGGCGCGCGTCACTTAGTTACCCGATGTGTACCTTAGAAACGCCCCAACTCCAGTCCTCAAGGTCCACCAACAGATCATGTTGTATGGAATCCTCTTTTTTTTGGGCTCTTGTGAAACCGTTATCAATGGAGATATGTATTTCATTACAACATGATCTGTTGGTGGACCGTGAGAAGTGGAGTTGGGGAGCCCTGCTGGATCCAGTCTGTGCTATATTAAAAAAAGTAGAGACTGCTGTGAAAAAGACAAGTCATGTAGATTGGTTTCATTGACAACACATATCTCCTTGACTGACACAAGAAACATCAGTAATGGAGATATCTGGTGTATTGCACACACTAAATTATGGAGGGGTTCCCCAACTATGGTGTTAAAAGCCAACAAACAAATCATGTTTTTAGTAATTCGATTTGAGTTACCAAAGAAAGAAAAAAAAGGGAAACATAATCTGTTGGTTGACATTTAGGACTACATTTTTGAAACCCTGGCATAGAGGATGGTGTTGAGTGCAAGGCATATCTATTGTTACCTTCCTTTTTTTTTTCCGTTCGCATTTAACTATTAAAGAAAAGGCAAGGAAGTATAGATATACCTTGTAAATAACCACATACTCTATTACGTGTTTGTGGAAGAAACACATTACTGATGGTGAAAATAAATGTTATATATACTTCCCAAATACCCTGACCTTGCATCACTATCACACCTGGGCAGGTGAATGGATTTTGAACCTGCAGCGTTGCTATAACTCGCCATATATTTTGCAGAAGAGTGTAGTGATGCTGCAGTTCAATCTGTATTGTAATGGCCATTTGTGATAAGTATTCAGCATGACACAAGGCCTGGGTATTTTACCTGACACAGTTGTATTATCTCCACCATCGCTGTTAATTGAACACACTGTAGAGATTATAAAGGTAATACAACTTGTGTGTGTATGTCACGTACGCAGGAGTATTAGTGAATTCATGATGCACAAAACACAGCATCATAAATTCACTGAGACACCTGGCTACTTGCTAATGGTATTGGGAGTGTAAAAACAGAGAATGCACTCAGTACAGGTAGCAAAACAGTTTTTTTTATTAACATACCAACAACATGCAATAAAATTTTTTTACACCATTTGCACTTGCCATTCCACCCGTCCTACATCTGAGTTGAAGTAGGCCGCAAATTGGTCCCTCAATTGGCCAACTTCGACGGATGACCTGAAAGGGTGCTGTGTAAATTCAGGCAATGGATTAGGAGCAACATCATCAAGATCTAAGTTCGGGTGTTCTCGAGAAATTACAAAATTATGTAGAACAACACAGGCCTTGACCACCTCATCCACTGTTTCAAGTTTCAGATTAATAGCTGTACCAAGAATGCGCCATCTAGATACAAGTATACCAAATGTACACTCTACTGTTCTCCTGGCCCTGGTGAGCCTGTAATTATAAATTCTTTTGTGGAGGTCCAAGTCCTGGCTGGAGTAGGGTTTGAGCAGGTTTTGGCACATCTGGAACGCTTCATCACCAACCATTACAAATGGCTGTGGCGGACCTTCGGTGTTGGGAAGAGGCCGTGGCATGGGGAAATTGAAGTTGTTGTCATACAACCTCCTGCCCATGTCAGAGGTCTTAAAAGCCTGGGTGTCATTCCCACGGCCAAATGCTCCAATGTCCACTGCAATAAACATACAGTCTGCATCCGCTATGGCCATCAGTACAGTAGAAAAGTACTTTTTGTAGTTATAGAACTCAGAGTCTGTTCTTTTGGGCTTGATAATCCTGATGTGTTTCCCATCCACCGCTCCCAAACAGTTGGGGAAATTGCATACAGTCCAGAATCTGTCGGCGATTTCCAACCACTGTTCTGCGGTTGGCATGGGCATGAATTCGGGACAAAGAACGCTCCACAAAGCCCGGCAGGTGTCCGCAACAATTCCAGACAAGGTGGATATTCCAATCCGGTACTGGAAGTGCAGTAAAGAGAGGGTCTCTCCAGTAGCCAGGAATCTGTGACACATAGAAAAATTTTTTTAATTATTTGTGTATAGGGATTTTTGTACACACCTAAAATTCAATAAAAAAAATACATCTGCAGCCTTTTGTTCAATACATGCCATAAAAAAATTACCACAGCCTTTTGTTAACTACATGGCAGAACTATAATTCTGCGAGATTTAGAGTACATGTCACAACAAAGAAAATTCTGCATTGGTTTTGCAAAACTACAAACCATAATGTGACCAGGAGGCGTTCCTCTGGAGTAATCGCCCGCCGGAGCTGCGTGTCCTGTCTCCGGATGACTTCTTTTACCAGACCAAGCAAATAGTGAAAGGTTTCTTTGGTCATCCGGGTATAATCTGTAAATTTATCTGGGTTTGCCTGGAGCTCCCTGTAGAGGGTGTGGTACGCTCCACGGCTCTCCCGTAGTTCAATAATAGGATGTATCCACAAACGCCGCTGCTGCGGTCTTCGCTGCCTCTCTCTCTCTCTCCCTCTGTTCATGGCAAGCAACGGCATAAGCCTGAGCCATCCTTCTGTCCAGATCCAAGTCAAAGTCAAAGCTCTTCCAGCGCAGATCCATGTTTCTCAAGTCAAATGCAAGCAAATGTGAAGAATTCAGCTTTAAACAGGGGCTATATAAAGAATTTCAATACGCCCACTGCTGTCCCATTGGTGGAGTTTGTTACAAGAATTTTTCAAGGATTTATTTTTTCTCCGGTTTATTGCGCATAAAAAATGCAAGCGCATGAAAAACGCTTTTTTTTGTAGTTATGCGCACAATAATGCTACAAAAAAGCAGTGTTTACAAGCTTTTGCATGCGCTTTTGACATGCATTTCATGTGCGATCCAAACGCAGCGCAAAAAAACGCTAGTGTGAAACTAGCCTAAGTCATACAGAAAAAGAGCAAATGTCAGGCTAGTTTCACACTAGCGTTTATTCCATGCAGCGCATGGCGCCGCTAAGCCTCGCCCCCTGCCGGCTCCCTGCCCACTCCATCCGGTCATTGCCGCCTACTATCGCACATGGACGCATGCGATCTGCGCACCCTATCTTTAGCATAGGGTGCGCAGATCGTGCACTGGCCGTGCGATAGTAGGAATTTTGAAGGTGCGCCGAGCGCGCCAAAATGCAACATGCTGCGTTCGGTGCACACGGGCGCACCTTCAAAAGTGCGCAGCGCATGCTAAAATCCTACTAGCGCACGGCCAGCGCCGTGAAACTAGCCTCAGATAAGCACAGTGCACGTCAGACAAGTACAGTTTACACATCATACCAACACTGCAAAAATGTCACACAAAAAAGCACGTCAGAACGGTGAAGATACCACCCAAGCACAATGCACATGTCACACAAACACAGCGTACATCATACAAGCACAATGCACACTCACATCATTGTGTGATAAACACTATGGCCACATTATACATGGTTTGAGCAAATGTCACACATGCACTGTACACTAGAGATGGGCTGACACTTTGATGTTGAGGTACGACAGGTTTGGCCAAACAGTTCGCTCGGGATCGGGTACCAAAACAGTACCTGGACCTGAACCTGTACCCGGACCCCATTCACTTTAATGGGGGTGGGAGGTAACATCTGCATGACAGTGTGTGAAACACTGCTTCTGCAATATAATCACCGCTGGTCAGACAGCTGCGTTTCCCATGCTGCCAAAAGACAGTGTGGGTGCTCAACTGTGATCAGAAGTATAAAGTTTTCCTCCTGTCATTGGTGTTGGCTGATGGGACTACTGCTCCCATCAGCCGACGCCTGCTGCCACTAATAACAGTGAGAGCAGGAACGGCTGATGGGACTATTCATCAGCCGCCTCCTGCGCTGTAAATAAATAATTTAAAAAAATGGTGTGGGTTTCCCGGTATTTTTGATAACCAGCCACACAAAACTCACACCTGGGGTCTGTAACCCTCAGCTGTCAGCATTAGCAAAGCTGGATATTAAGAATAGAGGGGTTTCCACACTTTTTTTTTAATAATTTAAATAAATAATTTTAAAAGACGAAGTGGGGTCCACCCCATTTTTGACAACCAGCCAAGCTAAAGCAGACAACTGGGGACTGTTATTCTCAGGCTGGTAAGGGGCCATAGATAATGCCCCTCCCAGCCTAAAAATAGCAGCCCACAGCCGCCCAAAAAGGTGAATCTGTTACAGTAGATGCGCCAATTCTGGCACTTTGCCTGCTCTTCCCATTTGCCCTGTAGTGGTGGCAAGTGGGGTACATATTTGTGGGGTTGATAACACCTTTGTATTGTCAGGTGACATCAAGCCTACGGATTACTAATGGAGAGGCGTCTATAAGACACCTATCCATTACTAATCCTATAGTTATATGGTAACTAAAGATATAGCCAAAATAAAGTCTTTTATTTGTAATAAAACAAAACACAGTTTTACTTTTTTATTTAAAAATAACAAACACTAGAGTTGAGCGAAACGGGTTGAACAATTTCAAAAGTCGACGACTTTTGGCAAAGTCGGGTTTCATGAAACGAAACCCGACCCTAGGATGAGGTCGGCCACGAGGTCGGCGACTTACGTGCCAAAGTCGCGTTTCAAAAGTTTGTTTAGCGCTCTTTTTCAGCCAATCAGGATCCACGGACACTGTGGGCAACGTGATGACATAGGCAGGGGTCACCACCATCTTTCAGAAGGGCATGCAAGTGATTGGCTTGCTTTGGTGGGCGTCACAGGGGTTAAAAAGGGCGTGCACGCCGACCGCCATCTTACTTCTGCCGATCTTAGCATAGGGAGAGGTTGCTGATTCTGTAGGGAGAGCGTTAGGCAGGGAAGAAGACAAAAAAACTGCTTCTGCTGCTAGCGATTTTGTCTATACAACACACCAGTCACTGTGTGTGCAGTGCAAGGGGAGGCTATATTGTGGTGGATCAGCGGTGTTGGTTGTTAGGCTGCCTTCTAAGGCTTCCTGACAGCTGCATTGCTGTTTCCCCACTGCTCTGCAAACTGCTTTTTTAAAAGCAATCCCAATTTTTTTTTTGTCCTGCTAAGGTACTGAGCGTGCATTTATTCACACCATACAGCGGTGTACGCTCCTCACACAGTACCGTGTAATGGCTGTTATCACAGCCACAGTGAAGCTATCTGTGTGTCACTGTGGAAGGATAAGTGGAGGACTTGTTCCGTTCTTACAGACCTACACTCTAGGGAGATTCCTATTCTGCCCAATTCTACAATTCACTTTTTTCACACCTGTGCCATCGAGCCTGTGACATAGCGCTCTGATATTCAGTGGGCCTCACACAATCCAAAAGTGTCCAGTGTCCACAAGTGTCTGCAGAAATTCAAAATCTCCCTTATCCTGTAGTCACTTTTTTCACACCTGTGCCATCGAGCCTGTGACATAGCGCTGTGATATTCAGTGGGCCTCACACAATCCAAGTGTCCAGTGTCCACAAGTGTCTGCAGAAATTCAAAATCTCCCTTATCCTGTAGTCACTTTTTTCACACCTGTGCCATCGAGCCTGTGACATAGCGCTGTGATATTCAGTGGGCCTCACACAATCCAAGTGTCCAGTGTCCACAAGTGTCTGCAGAAATTCAAAATCTCCCTTATCCTGTAGTCACTTTTTTCACATCTGTGCCATCGAGCCTGTGACATAGCGCTGTGATATTCAGTGGGCCTCACACAATCCAAAAGTGTCCAGTGTCCACAAGTGTCTGCAGAAATTCAAAATCTCCCTTATCCTGTAGTCACTTTTTTCACACCTGTGCCATCGAGCCTGTGACATAGCGCTGTGATATTCAGTGGGCCTCACACAATCCAAGTGTCCAGTGTCCACAAGTGTCTGCAGAAATTCAAAATCTCCCTTATCCTGTAGTCACTTTTTTCACACCTGTGTCATCGAGCCTGTGACATAGCGCTGTGATATTCAGTGGGCCTCACACAATCCAAAAGTGTCCAGTGTCCACAAGTGTCTGCAGAAATTCAAAATCTCCTTTATCCTGTAGTCACTTTTTTCACACCTGTGCCATCGAGCCTGTGACATAGCGCTGTGATATTCAGTGTGCCTCACACAATCCAAGTGTCCAGTGTCCCCAAGTGTCTGCAGAAATTCAAAATCTCCCTTATCCTGTAGTCACTTTTTTCACACCTGTGCCATCGAGCCTGTGACATAGCGCTGTGATATTCAGTGGGCCTCACACAATCCAAAAGTGTCCAGTGTCCACAAGTGTCTGCAGAAATTCAAAATCTCCCTTATCCTGAAGTCACTTTTTTCACACCTGTGCCATCGAGCCTGTGACATAGTGCTGTGATATTCAGTGGGCCTCACACAATCCAAGTGTCCAGTGTCCACAAGTGTCTGCAGAAATTCAAAATCTCCCTTATCCTGTAGTCACTTTTTTCACACCTGTGCCATCGAGCCTGTGACATAGCGCTGTGATATTCAGTGGGCCTCACACAATCCAAAAGTGTCCAGTGTCCACAAGTGTCTGCAGAAATTCAAAATCTCCCTTATCCTGTAGTCACTTTTTTCACACCTGTGCCATCGAGCCTGTGACATAGCGCTCTGATATTCAGTGGGCCTCACACAATCCAAAAGTGTTCAGTGTCCACAAGTGTCTGCAGAAAATCTAAATCTCCCCTGTCCTATAGACACCTTGTACCTTGTTTTACATTACTATATAGTTTGTTGGATTTTGTCTACATTTCTACAAAAAATGAGGAAGGCTGGTGGAAGAGGCCGTGGAATTGGGCGGGGGTTGGCAGCTGGTAATGATGGTGTTGGTGGTGGATCTGATGGTAGTGGCAAAAGCAAAATAGGACCGAATGCAGGAGGTGTTGAGCCTGCGTCATCGTCTGGCTCCATAAGGCTTCGAAGGCTTAGTTTTCTAGGAGTTGGCAAACCGCTTTTAACGCCAGAGCATCAGGAAAAAGTTTTGTCTTACATTGCTGACTCAGCCTCCAGCTCTATCGCCTCCTCTTCTGAAGTTGTAAAAAGTAAAAGCACTGAGTCGTCATTGGAGGCTCATGTTCATGAACCACACCTTTCCTTGTGTCCTTCACCCCAACCAAGATTGAAGGATGACGCAGGCCATACTACTGATTACTCCATGGAGCTGTTTTCACATACCATGCCTGGATTATCAAGTGAAATGGTGAACTACCCAGGCCAAGATGAATCTGACATGGAGTGCACTGATGCACAGCCGCTGATAGATGATTCTGCTGGTACATTCACTCAGAGCACTACATTGTCCTCGCAGTGTACAGAGCCAGATTCTGACCCTGATGAGACTCAGGTGCCCCTTCCCGCACACTATACCACCATACACGGTGACACAGAGGAAAGTGCACATGACATTGAAGAGGAGGTGATGGATGACCCAGTTGTTGACCCAGATTGGCATCCATTGGGGGAAGAGGGTGCTGCTTCCAATAGCTCAGATGAGGAGCATCCACAGCAGACATCGACATCGCTACAGCTGTTATCTGGCAGGCCCGGAGCACTCCAAAGACAGGTTCCAAAAATCAAAAGAGTTGCTGGACAGCTTGTCCAGAGGGTCAAAACATCACAGCGTGCTAGGCCGCAAAATGTCTGCCAAAGTAGGAAGAGTGCAGTGTGGCACTTTTTTGAACAAAATCCTCATGATCAGGCCAAGGTTATCTGTAAGAAGTGCGCAAAGACCTTTAGCCGAGGGAAAAATCTGAAAAATTTGAATACCAGTTGCATGCTTAGACATTTAACCAGCATGCACTTGCAAGCGTGGACACAACACCAAACCTCAAGTGCCACATGTGCAACTGATCACAAAGAAGGTAGTCAGCAACGCTACATTGTTTCCCCCACTGTAAGCCCACCGGTTAGCACAGCAGCAAATGTTGAGGTGTCGTTGCAAGGCCACAGCAGTCAGGGAATCCCACTGTTATATCAACGAAATACTGAATCTAGGCCATCAGAAAGAACACCAACTCCATCACCATCATCAACCCTCTCTCAGTCTGCCCTGTCCACCGCTACTTCCACCATATGCAGCTCTCAAGTCCAGCTCACCCTCCCAGACACTATGAGTAGGTCAAGAAAGTACTCAGTCTCTCATCCGCGTACACTGGGTTTGAACGCCCACATTGCCAAACTAATCTCGTTTGAGATGATGCCCTATCGGTTGGTGGAAAGCGCAGCTTTCCGCGAACTCATGGCCTATGCAGTACCACGCTATGACCTACCCAGTCGCCACTTCTCTCGCAAAGCCATCCCAGCCCTCCACCATCATGTGAAAGACCGCATTGTCCATGCACTCAAGCAGTCAGTGAGTGGAAAGGTGCACCTCACAACTGATGCATGGTCCAGTCGGCATGGCCAGGGCCGTTACGTGTCCATCACTGCGCACTGGGTTAATGTGGTGGATGCAGGGTCCACAGGGGACAGCGGTGGTGGGACAGTGCTGCCTAGCCCACGGTATAGGAAACAGTTGGCTGTAGGCGTTCCACCCTCCTCCTCCTCCTCCTCCAGAAGCGAAAGCTCGTCCACAGAGCGCAGTCGTACGAGCACTCCATCTGCAGCTGCCACTGTTGCACACGAGGTGTCCCCCTATCGAGCAGCTAGTGGAAAGCGTCAGCAGGCTGTGTTGCAGATGATGTGTTTGGGCGACAGACACACCGCCGAGGTGCTGGCCGAGTACTTGAAGCGACAAACTGAGTCATGGCTGGGCAGTGTACATCTTGAGGCAGGCAAGGTAGTTAGTGATAACGGCCGTAATTTTGTGGCAGCCATAGCCCTTTTAAAACTCAGCCACATACCTTGCTTGGCTCACACCTTGAACCTGGTGGTGCAGTGCTTCCTCAAAAATTATCCGGAGTTAACAGCCCTGCTCCATAAGGTGCGAAGACTGTGCGCGCACATCCGCCGGTCGCCTGTACACTCCGTTCGTATGCAGAAGCTGCAGCGATTGCTCCACCTTCCCAACCACCGCCTCATTATCGACATTGCAACAAGGTGGAACTCCACCCTGCACATGGTGGAGCGGCTGTGCGAGCAGAGGCAGGCCATAATGCATTTGTGGGAGGATACACGGCCAGGCACTTTGAGAGCAGACATGGAGTTGACAGGTGTGCAGTGGTCGAAGCTGAAAGACCTCTATAAAGTCCTTCAGTGTTTTGAGGAATGCACACGGCTGGTAAGCGCAGACGACGCCATCCTAAGCATGAGCATCCCACTTATGCGTCTGCTCATGCAAACTTTGACGCACCTTAAGGAGCAGGCGTCTGCAGCCAATGTTGACGAGGAGGAAGAGGTGGAGGGAATCCTTGATGACATTCAGCCATTGTCTGCTCAGGGACCTCTCCTGGACGAGTTGGAGGAAGAAGAGGAGGAGGAGGATGATGATGGGGATGATTACTTAGGGGAGGAGGATGCATCTCGTGGGGCAAGTGAAAATGTTGGCGTGGCAAGGTCTGGTACAGGGTTTGTGCGTGACTGGAGGGATGTGGATTTGCCAGAAAGTGCTCCTCCAACCAGCACTCGCAGTGCATCATTGACACCGGGAACATTGGCCCACATGTCAGATTATGCCTTGCGGATCCTAAAAAGGGACCCCCGCATTGCCAAAATGATGAACGATGACGACTACTGGTTGGCCAGCATCCTGGATCCACGCTATAAAGGCAAATTACAAAACATCATGCCACAGGAGAACCTTGACCTAATATTGGCTAATAAACAAGCAACTCTGGTAAATCGGTTGCTTGAGGCATTCCCAGCACACAGCAGCGGTGATGGTTCTCACACGAGCCGTACGGGCCAGAGGTGTTCATGGTGCACACAGCAGAAGTGGCGTTGGAGACAGGGGTTTCATGACAATGTTGTGGACTGATTTTTCAAGTACCGCTCACACAACTGGTAATACTGCATCGATGTTAAGTGACAGGAGACAGCAGTTGTCAACTATGGTTACAAACTACTTTTCCTCCCATATCGATGTTCTCCCACACAGGTCATTCCCCTTTGACTATTGGGCCGCTAAACTGGACACCTGGCCTGAATTGGCACAATATGCCTTACAGGAGCTCGCTTGCCCAGCTGCAAGTGTGCTATCGGAAAGAGTCTTCAGTGCAGCTGGATCAATCCTGACAGAAAAAAGGACCCGTCTGTCAACCCAAAATGTGGATGATCTAACCTTCATTAAAACGAACCATGCATGGGTTTCCAAGGATTTTGTCCCACCTTCCCCTGATGACACATAGGGTGACAGAAAAATGGCTTGCTTTGGTCCACCTCTTCCTGGGACTTGACCTATTTCGCCTTTTGCATCAGCTGAATGTCCAACATCAACATATGCCACTTTCTAAAACTCCCTAACTGTGCAGCCTCCCCCCCCCCATGGCCGGGGTCACAACCTAGCGCACGACACCTTGCGAGTGCCGTTGCCCTGGACAGGTGGGTAGGCCGACTCTTGGGCGCGGGCACTGGCACAGGGTCCCTCATAGTGCAATCAAGTGTCTCTGACGGTGGTGGTGCACACCCGCCGTCAGACACACCGCCGTACTATGAGGGGCCCAGTGCCAGTACCGACGCCCATGAGTGGGCCCCCCTTGCTTGGGCAGGGCCCCAGCATTTGCAATCTTTACCTCTCCCTGCTCCTCCGCTGTGTAGTCTGGGCCGTCAAATCCATACTGTGCCTGACACCGTCTGAGCCTGCCTCCTGATGTATAGACATATCTTTTGAATGTGTACGCTATCCATACATGTTATCCGGGCATACGGTACCCTTTCTCACCTTTGTGCAATCACTTGCAAGCCATACTGGGCCTAACACCGTCTGAGCCTTCCTCCTGATGTATAGACATATCTTTTGAATGTGTACGCTATCCATACATGTTATCCGGGGATACGGTACCCTTTCTCACCTTTGTGCAATCACGTGCAAGCCATACTGGGCCTAACACCGTCTGAGCCTGCCTCCTGATGTATAGACATATCTTTTGAATGTGTACGCTATCCATACATGTTATCCGGGGATACGGTACCCTTTCTCACCTTTGTGCAATCACGTGTAATCCATACTGGGCCTGAGAACGGCTGGCAAGCTGTTAAGCAAGCTACAGCACCTGTGGTTTGCACACGTAAGTTTTTCATTTTTTCAGGAATGTCGGTTAGGCCTAATTCCGGAACTGCGGTTGACCTGCAATTACTGGGAAATCATCGTTCGCGAGTAATAATTGTAATCAGTGATCCCCATCACTAACGTTGTTCAGCGGGTTATCTGCACCTGTAAGCGACAAACGCTGGCCTTTTCAGTGTAGCGCACATGCAGCCACGGACATGTAAGGGCATGACACACCAGTTATTGGCCAATCTCATGTGCCAGAGCCTCACGTGTCCCTCTAGTAAGCCGGACTCGGACCGCGGGGCATGACGGAGTCTCGTTCGTTAACGGAATTAAGCTTGCAATGTGTGCATCTGTTCTGTAGCTGGCATGGTTGAGGTTGCCCGTGTTGAGTCAAATTACGCCGTAGGATCCACTCCTGGTGGTGCCCTTCTGGACATTCCTTTAAGGTTCAGCTTTGCAACCATACTGCCCACGTAAAACAAACACTTTGCCTTCATGAACGCTGTTTGGAGGGTCATGACTCGTGGGAATAACGCCGCCCAATCAGTTAACCTGCTAGAGAGATCCTTCGTTGCTCCCAAGCATGACATCACACTCCCTAGGAGGAAGGTAATGCCACTGTAGCGACCGTACTCCTGGGGGCGACACAAGTGCACTGATGCCCAGCCACTGCTCAATGAATCTGCTGGTACATTGACCCAGACCACAACATTCCCCTCGCACGCTACACGGCCTGAATCTGACCCTGATGAAACTCAGGTTACCCTTCCCATATACAGTTCCATATTACACGGTGACAAAGAGGAAGCTGCAGATGAAAGTGCAGGTTCGGCCCACCCGCCATCAGACACACCACCGTACTATCATGGGCCCTGTGCCAGTGCCGTCGCCAACGAGTGGGCCCCCCCTGCTTGCTTAGGATCACAGCACTTGCAAGGTTGAAATACTGTGCAGTGAGATGGAAGATGGGGACGACGAGGAGTCCAGACTAGTACAGGGATTCCCTAGCGAGGAGACTTATTTCATTGTTTTCAATGTTGGGACAGCAATTTTTGGGGAGCACTATACTCTGGAGAATGATAGATGGGGCCCACCATACACTGGAACATTCCAAAGGTGGACATCAGACACTGGAGCAGCATTTACAGGGCCCATTATACACTAGAGCATTAGAAATGGGGCCCATTATGTTTGGAGCATTATTTGGGCCCATAAGACAGTGGAGCTTCATCCATGGGGACCAACATATACTGTAGCATTATGTGGAGCGCATCATATACTGTTTCAAACATTATATGGGAACAATGATTCTGTATGGAGAAATAGATGGGCCTCGTCATGAGATGTAAAAAGTGTAGTATTTTTCATTGTACTATACCGCTATTTCTCTGCCGTATCGGAGCATGATGAGTTGTGGTATGTGTTAAAGGGGCGCTCTTTCGCCCAGGGCACATGAAAACCTGGAGCCAGCCCTACCCCCCCCACAACTTTAGCCAAATAACCCCCATTTTTCAGTGCGTAACTTGTATTATGAAGTTAATTAAGGTTGACCAGCTTAAGTAAGAAGAATTGATGCTTTTGGCATTCAAATGGGCACTGTAGGTGTGTTTCCTGTCCTCCTCTCACTGCCGACTTTTATTCCCCATTGACTTACATTGGGTTTCGTGTTTCGGGACGACCCCGACTTTTCCCTATAATCGGCCGATCTTGCTCGACCCGACTTTTGGAAAAGTCGGGTTTCACGAAACGAAACTCGACCATAAAAAAACAAAAGTCGCTCAACTCTAACAAACACAGTTATACTCCCATAACGCCTAATTCCACAGAATCCCTCGTCTCCTGTAATAAAACAGTAATAAAAAAACAACAATATACCTCACCTGTCCATTGTTCTGTCCCACACCATAATCCATGTCTGGGGGACAAATAGTTTTCAACTTAGATGGTGCCAAGATGTGACCATCTAGGCTGAGAACCACTGAAGAATGAGCAGCTGCGAGTGCAGCATCAGTGACTAGCGATGATGTCATTGAGGTTACTGCTGGTCATTGATTCTGCATTCCCAGCAGGGCTGAACTGCTATGACCTTGGTGAGATCCCCGCTAGTACTGTGAGAAAAAGTCTCACGATGCAGAGGCGTGTTAACCACAGTGAAATTCTCTGTCTTCTTGCACCTTGTATAATGTTGTGAGCATCAGCGGTTATAATATTGTTTTGCATAATTAATTAACTGCTTATTACAATATTTTCTATTCTAAGGCTGGTTTCACACTTGCGTTTTTTTGCGGGATTTTAGCGCTAAAAAACGCATGCGGTTTTTTTTCCCTATATTTTGCATGGGATGCGCTTATGTGCGCATACACATGCGTTTGTATGCGTTTTTCCGCGCATGCGTTTTTTTGCGGTATGCGCTCGGGCGCACAAAATGCATCCTGTTGCATTTTTTGGGCGTCCGACTTGCCTCAAAAAAACGCATGCGCGCGCAATGCGTTTTTTTACAGCAAGACACCCATTATAAGTCTATGGTGAGCATATGTGCGCATTGGCATGCTTATGTATGCGTTTTTTTGCACATGCGTTTTTTTTTTTACCATTAGTTTAGACAATGGAATTTAGGGGTTTGGGTTAGAGTTAGGGTTAGTTAAGGGGGTTAGGGTTAGGGTTAGGGTTAGGGTCAGGGTCAGGGTTAGGATCAGGGTATGGTTTGGTTAAGGGTTAGGGTTAGGGTCAGGGTCAGGGTTAGGGTTAGGGTTAGGGTTAGGGTCAGGGTTAGGGTCAGGGTTAGGGTCAGGGTTAGGATCAGGGTATGGTTTGGTTAAGGGTTAGGGTTAGGGTCAGGGTCAGGGTTAGGGTTAGGGTCAGGGTCAGGGTCAGGGTTAGGGTTAGGGTTAGGGTCAGGGTTAGGGTCAGGGTTAGGGTCAGGGTTAGGGTTAGGGTCAGGGTTAGGGTTAGGGTTAGGGTCAGGGTTAGGGTCAGGGTTAGGGTTAGGGTTAGGGTCAGGGTTAGTAAAGTCATGGTTTGGGTTAGTGTGAGGAGCCACCTAATGTTGGAAAAAACCGCAAACCCGGTAAAAACGCACTAAAAACGCATACAAACGCATAAAAACGCTGCGTTTTTTTCATGCATGCTCATAAAAATGCTTGAAAAAAACGCTGCGTTTGTATGCGTTTTTTCAATGCGTTATTTTGCGGGAAAAACGCGCTGCAAAAAAAAGCAAGTGTGAAACTAGCCTAAGACAGATAAACAAGTTTTCCCATTGTGACCTGCAATAGGACTTCTAGGAAAGGTCCAAAATATGCTATGTATAAATAGGAAAAAAAAGGCTATAAAGGGTTCAAAAACTGATAGCGAGGAAAACAGATTTATTCATTCCATTCCTGCAATACTATAATTAAATTTTGTTTCTGGATAACATTAATTTGAGGTGAAAATATCTTGGCTTGCTCAATAGTTATCACACCTGCTCCTGAAAACCTATTGTAGAGGACATTCACACTGGAAAAATTTGTGTTAGCAGATAAATCCGTGACAGAAACTGAAGGCTGGCCCTTGGGGTTTTGCCACTAATTTGGAGTTTGAACTGCCATGGGTCTGCATGCATGCAGATTTAGTTACCCACTGAGGTTCTTGCATAGAAACTGCATAATTGATAGTCACTTATTACTGTGGTTGAAAATGCAAAAAGAGAGGGACTCTTCCTGGTACAGTATCTTCAGTTTATATGAAAATACAAAGCAACAAGCTTACAAACCCTCTAGAGTTGTGCATTAAATAGGCAAAACTCTATGATGAGCGTGTCCAGGATATCAAACATCTCACAGTGGATGTGGGCTGCTGCTCTGTATGGCTAAGAGCGTATGTCTCTGGAGCCATCAGGACAAAATGTGAAATAGGATCGATAAGCTAAATATAATCAGCCTAATGTTGGACGCTGCTCCTGACAAAAAACGTGGGGGTGATTATAAATATGTAAAGTTACTAATAAAATGCTTGTAAAACTACGTGTTTTGGCCAAGAATTTGCACATTCCTGAGTTTTGACACAATGTCCATGAGCAGCATCTGACGGCTGATCATCTCTAGTTTATTGTCCTTATTACTGTGACTTTCACACTTATGAAAACTAATTCAGATTTCCCATGAGTAACCACGTGAGGCATTTTATGGATCGTCTGTCAAAATTTAGGTTTAAGTATAACCTTGTTATTTTTAGACTAAAAAAAATACTTCATACTTGTCGCAGTCATAGAGGTCACAGCAGTAGCACGTGTGAGTCCGAATTCTTAGTTGACATCGGCTGCTTCCAGTAGAGCAGGTCACCTGTAAAGGACAGAAATTAAAACTATAGTTAGATGACTATTCAAAACAAAATAGTGACATACTAAGAATCTATAACTATACAATTACCTCAAAGGGAACATTTCAGGTAATTCATGCTGCTCAAACCGCTGGCAGCATGAATCTCCGCCTGGCTGCATAACTGCATCCAGGCATAGTATTCCCTAAAATGCTCTAATGTTTAAGAGAAAATGTACTTTAAACATCCTTTGTACATTAAAGCTCTTCCCAGCAATGCTAGTGGCGATTAACAGGCCTTTCACTATGTACATATAAGGGTGAGATCTTTCAATCACCTGTGGCGCTGGTAAGAGATGGCTGGAGCAGAATTGATCTAATCTTCGGCTGTTGGAATAATGCTTATTATTGTATATATCGCAACAACTACTATTTACTACTGTTTAATAGTGCATGGGTTCATGTCTCCAGCAATAGTGTTATATTGCCAAAAATGCACTGTTTAAAAAAAACCCCCAAAAAACAGAAAGTTTCTGTTCACTGTGTGTAGTTGGAGCACCATCACTTTACTTTTACTTTGCAAGCTGATAGACAAGTTGCCAAGATCCTTCCTAAGCTACAAGAAATACCTGTTGTAAGCTATGTTATCTTTGTTCCTAAATAAATATATAATCACTGTTGAACGGCTGTACAGTACAGTGTAAAGGCCCAGTCACACTAAGCGATATCGCTAGCAATATCGCTATAACATCACTGGTTTTGTGATGCAGCAGCGATATTGCTATGTGTGATACTTACCTACGACAGGCTCCCCCACTGATTATCGCTGATCGCGCAAGAACGGCCGGGGACGTTTCTCGTCGTTAGCTTCCTGCTGTGGAGACGAGCGACGCGTGGACGCGAGCGGGAGGACGTCTTCATCGCCTCGTCTGACAGGTAAGTAGCGACCGCCGACGCTGGTCGCTGGTGAGATCTGCCTGTGTGGCAGCTCACTAGCGACCTGCGATCCTGACCGCGTCATATCATTGTCGGGATCGCTGGTGCATCGCTAAGTGTGACGGTACTTTTAGAGGTATAAATTAGACTATCACGCTCCTACCCCTGAAGACGCTAATTACATTGTAATTTGTATTATGTCTTGCGTCTTTTGTATTTATTGTCATGTGATGTTTGCCTATGTAATGTGTAGTAATGTATAATGTAGGATGTATTAACATAAGAAAAGTAATGTTGGTAGTGTACAGTATAGAATAGCATATGGTAAGACATAGGTTATGACTTAGGACATAAGGTAGGATAGTTGACTGTAGATAGGTAATGATGACATTAGAGTAGAGTTAATGTTTGGGACTAGCCCATAGTCAGAGGTGCTTAGTGTTAGGGGAAGAGACCATTTCCTGTAATTAGGCAGATAGGGACAAGTTTGAGTTCAAGTTGGAAGTGTTTGTGAGCAGTGCAGCCGTTGTGGGTGAAGTACAGCAAAAGAGACTAAGGGACAAGGGAGTACCGTGACCTTGGAGTGACCGAAGAGACAGAGTGGCCTTCCACCTTAAAGGGGTTCTTGGATAGGACGACATGTCATGAGAAACCCTGGGATTGCTAAACTCTGAAAGCAACAGACCTAAACAAGACTGAGTTTGTGGAACTAGTGAGGGTCACAAGCGGTAGATCCAGAGTGCCAGTAGTAGAAGAAATGTGACAAAGAACTGCTTAACAGGTAGAGAGCCTTGCTGAACAGGACTGGTGACAAGTTACACAATGATGAAGTAGGGCAAAACAGTGTGCTTTACCGGCCCCAGAGTAATATACAGTGGAAGGATACTGTGTGTGTGAAAATGCTTTACACTGTGAAAGAAATGACTTTGTACCCGCTACACTTTGTACAGAACCCTTACTAAGTACCTTTCAGTAAAGACCGTTTTAGAACGGAAGTCTCCTTTATTGAACACTGAAACCTATGGTCCGATCGGATACAGGTGGCCTGCACGGGCACAAGGCATTAAGGCACGCATAGCACAAACACCCAGCCAGGATCCACTCATGTAGCATGCTAGAGCATAACAGAAGAAGAGTGCTTTGCCCGTGGCTACCACCCTTTGCTACACTACACAAGCATGAACTTTGACAGTCATAGTAGCTGGTTTGTAGCACAGATGTTTGGGGTGCCCATTCAATTGCATGAACACTGCTACTTGTGAGAATCAGCCATACAATGATAGAAGTGAATATGCTATTTGCCTAGAATTCTGGACTAGTTGAAAGGGTTTATTTGGTGCTCTGTTCTCATATTCATCCTTATTCACTCAAATGACAGGTTATTGAATCTTCAGTGACCTGCCTTCTACTTTAAATATTGCACTTGCACAGTTCATATTTTGGTCTTTGGAAAAAAAATGTACAGCAAAATGGCGTCGGCAGCACATGTGCAGTAGCATCTATCGCTTGCTGAAGCGATAGATGCTACTGCGCATGAGCAGCCACCGGAGACAATTTGCTGCAGTTAATTTTTTTTTTGCAAAGACCACAATATGAATTGTATTTAAAACAGCAGGCAGGTCACTGCCTGACCTGTCATTTACATCCATAAGTATGAATATGAGAATAAAGCACCAAATAAAGATCTGCCCACACACCTGCTCCAAAGTATAAGAATCTCATTAATGAAAACTGCAAAATACAGATTAAACAACAACCACAAAACGAATTTAATTAACCCACATATCATTTTAATCAGTGTAATGGTGTCAACCTGACAGTGCCTGTAGTTTACTTAGCAAAATCCTGATGACAGGTTCGCTTTAAGATGCCCTAAGGTGTGCCAAAATTTCAGTTCAACAATATTGGTAAAAAAGAAGCAAACAAGTGGTGTAAAGTTAAACCAAAGTGGCTAAAAAAGCACCAAATTTATCATCCAGCATGAGCCTCTGAGATAAATTTGGCCCATTTTAATACTGACTACTCTGCAAATTAGACAGAAGAGGCTCGTGGTTCTGAAGTCGTTTCCTCCTGAAAATCTTGTAATTTTTGCCCACCTGAAAAAAACGTTGTGTGAACATACCCTAACAGTGAAACTCTTCTAGTCTGCAGAAAGATGGAGGAGCAGACATTGGGCACTAATCACACAGTCACTGGATGCAAGCATTAGGTGGCATTTAGATGTCCATGCAAATCAGTTCGACCACACTGCATGGACTTGCCGCTGATCTCCTGACCCGAGCGTGACAGTTTCATAAAAGTACATGTAGCTGTCATACTCAGGTTGGGAGACCCATGGTCAGTCCGTGCATTGCAGTCCGATCTTGGACCGATTTTGCGATTTTGTATGGATGTCTAAATGCACCCTAAGGAGGGAGGGTATAGACAAGGAGCTGTACAATAGCTAATGTGGGGAAAGACAAACGGCAGCCTCACAGGAACTTCATAGAGAAGGCAGACTGAGCATTTAGCAGAAGTCACAGTCACTATTTTTCTTTTATGGTGTCCAGTGTATTTTGATGCTGCTGCTTTTCCTCCTCATTGAAGCAGCATAAAGTATCTACCCTTCTGACATAACTAATGGAGCTGAATGGGTTGAAGGAGTTATGCACTGTTTTACATTTTTCTCTTTATGGCCCGTAGTTATGTACTGTAGTAAGGCAGGCAGCAGTGAGGTGGTGTAAACTTACAGCTTATACTGCCATGGTCCATAGCCAACAACTATGTTCTGGTCATTGTCTGGACATTTCCCATGTCACTCTGAGAAAGCACCTAATTACCTGGATAAAGCCTTGTAATGTGATGGGCTCTGTTCTTTAGTGCAGCGGAAGCGCTAGTACAGACACACATCTGAAATAACTGCTTAGAGGGCATTTAAGAAAAGGAGATATTTTTTATTGTGCTCCTTCACCATTATAGTTACATGGGGCTCTAGGCGGGGGCCTGCCTTCACCTGCACTTTGTTCTCCCTGCCTTTACCATTCTAAACCACTAGGAATGTTAACCTTTGATATTTAGTATTAACCCATAATCATCTTAGTGTCCCACTTCCCCACCATAAGCAAATCAAGAAAACTAGAGATATTATTAGGAATACAAGTTTAATATAGCAGTTTTACATATGATCTTACATCTGTCTGTTGTGCATCATAAGCAAGTCCTGATCCACTTGCATAGAATTTGCATCTTCCAGAGTACAAAGGTCTTGGTTCCTTAAAAGGAAAAAAAAAAAAAAAAGCCAATCAAATATTAGATCAAACATCTTGCATGTTCTAGATTTTATAACAATTTTTTTTAACTGGTAGTAATGAAACAGAAGGGTTCTGAACTCAGAACTGTGAAATATAACTTTCAATCTACAAACAGTGGATGGAAGCATTGTAAGTAAGGTGATGTTCTCACATAGCCAACACTTGTTACTTTTATTCACTATTTCAATAAACTTTGTAAATGTTAGTCTACTCGTGGACTCTCAATTTTTAAATTTCCTTCAAAGAATTCATCATTGTTGTCAACTATCACTGTTTCTTTTTCTCTCACATTATGAATGATCATGTGGAAACACTTGTATCAATAGTCATATTGCAGACTCATAATTATACAAAAGAGGATCTTGAAAAAAATAAAAACGGGTTGAGTATTATAGTCATAGCTAGCACCTGCTCGTTTATATAATCATTAGAATAAAAAAGTGATGTTGTTTCCAGCTGTTATAACTAGGTGCTAAATGTAAAGCAATACAAGACTAATCAAATAAAGGTATCAACTTTGATTTGGGGAGCACTTTTTCAGAGAACTGCCCAAAACATCAAGCTCATAATATAGGCACAGTTGCTGAAAAGCCCTATGACATCAGTTGCGATGAAAGAATTACAGGATGCCCACTGAAATCAATGGCCATGTTTTCAATGGGCACCTATTGTCCTCTAAAAGAGACATGGTTGACAGCAGTGTGAGCAACCTTTTCATAGCTCAGCACTCCTGGTTTCTCCAGTATTTGATCAGAAGAAAGTGGGGGACATTTGTGCGAGCAGCCTCTTCTTGCCTCAGCACCACTTATATTCCCAGTATTAGATCAGAAAGACAGAATTAAGAAAAGTATACGCAGCCTCTTCTTACCTCAGCACTTCTGGTATCTCCAGTATTCAATCAGAGAGACAAGGTGGGCAGCAGTGTGAACTGCCTCTACTTACCTCAGCAGACACAGTATCTTCAGTATTAGATCAGAAAGACAGAGTGGACAGCAGTGTGAACAGCCTCTTGTTATCTCAGTACCCTTGGTATCTCAAGTATTCAATCAGAAAGACAAAGTGGGCAGCAGTGTAATATTATCCTTTTTACCTCCGCACTCCTGGCATTTTCAGAATTCAATCAGATGCACTTGTTGGACAGCAATTTGAATGCCCTCTTCTTACCTCAGCACTCCTGCCATCTTCATTATTAGATCAGATAGATATGTTGGACAGCAAGCAGTGTGAGTGGTCTCCTCTAAACTCAGCACTCATGGCATTTCCAGTATTAGGCAAGATAGACATAGTGGAATGCAGTGTGTGCAGCCTATTACCACAGCAACATTGGTATCTCCGGAATTAAATCAGAAAAACAGTGTGCATAGCAGTTATGAGTAGCCTCGTCTTACCTCAATACCTCTGGTATCTCCACTGTAATATCAGAAAGACTGGGTAGAAAGTAGTGTGAGCAGCCTCATCTTACTTCCGCACCCATGGTATTGAGAAAAACATGGTGGACAGGTTTGTAAGAATCCTCTTTTTGCCTCCATACTCCTGATATTAGATCACAATAACCAGTAGGAGCACATCTCCCTCTACAGCTTTCTACTGAACATGCTCATAGGCAATATCCTAAAATTCTAGGATAGGTTTCTGTCAGTCTACCAGGATGGTCGCTATTCTAATTCTATAGGCAAAATAATTGTTATTGACTAATTAAAGGTATTTAAGAAGTTATTTGCAATATTGGAAATTTGCATTAGGTCATTTTTTTTTCTATTACCTCATAACCACTTAATGCAATTGGTGAAATATGCATTCAATATTCTAATGATAAATTAGTAATTGATGAAAGCCTTATGAGGCTAATATGTGCCACAATAAAAATATGACAATTATTTGTTAATATTTTAACATTTTTCTCAGATATGATTGCTAGAAATTACAATTCTTGCCAAAAGTCATGGTTTTGTGAGGACAGTCCCACAAACATAGAAAAAAATGCAGCCAAAAGTGGCCATTTGTGTGATGTTCCCAGGAATTGCAGGCTCAAAATCTGAAACTGCACTACTGACGATTCTTATGTGCCATATCCACTTCTGATTTCTGTTGTAAATATCCCAAATTTTGATTCCTTGATAATTTCAGCAAACTATGCTCTAGATATTAGTTCAGAGGCTGATTTGGAGCACATAAGTCCTCCAAGACAACATAAAGTCGGAATCTCCCATTAGGTCTTACTAAATCTAGATTACCTTATATACTCGAGTATAAGTCGATCCGAGTATAAGTCGACCCCCCTAAACTTGCCTCAAAAACCTGGGAAAACTTATTGACTCGAGTATAAGTCTAGGGTGGGAATTGCCGAAGATACTGGTAAATTTAATGCTGCACAACATACAGTATGCCCCCAAAATGCTGCACAGTGAATGCTGGCCCAAATAATGCTGCACAACATACAGTATGCCCCCAAAATGCTGCACAGTGAATGCTGGCCCAAATAATGCTGCACAACATACAGTATGCTCCCAAAATGCTGCACAGTGAATGCTGGCCCAAATAATGCTGCACAACATACAGTATGCTCCCAATATGCTGCACAGTGAATGGTGGCCCAAATAACGCTGCACAACATATGACCCCATAAATGCTGCACAGTGAATGGTGGCCCAAATACCGTAATGCTGCCCCCAAAGTGATAGGATTACTGGTAATCCTATCATGTTGCTGCCGCTGTCGCTGCCCCTGCTGGAATTTGAAAAAAACAAACAAAAAAAAAAACACTATATACTCACCTACGTTGATGACAGCTGCTCATGAGCGTCGCCGGCTCTTCAGTGACTCAGGCAGAGGGCGCGTGCTTTCCACATCACTGCCGGAGGACAGGAGAGAGCGGCACGCAGAGATTTTGAACGCCGCCGCGGCCCTATCATCACCCGCCGCCAGGACGCTGCGGGGGACCGCAGACGAACACCGGGGACCGCGGAGACGACTGGGACCGCGGAGATGACGGGGACCAGGTAAGTTGGCACCGTGACCCGAATATAAGTCGAGGGGGATCTTTTTCAGCCCCAAAAGGGGGCTGAAAAACTCGACTTATACTCGAGTATATAAGGTAATTCAAAAAGAAATAATAGTGTCAAAAACAATAAATACAAATGAAAATTCCCAGCCAAAAATCAAAACCTACAGGAAACCAGTTATCATTTCTGCAGAGAAAGGTACAATGTAGTTTTCTTGAAGCTCCTGCATTACATCAGCACATGCTATAACGGAAAAGTACGTTGAGTTCTGTGCAGAGCGTTTATTTCACTCATTATAAGCGATCACCGGAATTCATTTATTAGATACTTCATCCTAATACTTGTTGTATTTTCAATGAAAATGAGTTTTATAGTGTTAACAGCGAATCTTCCAGCAGAGACTGTGAAGCAATTTAACACTGATCATATTACTTTTAGTTATTTTGTAATATACAGAGAACTATATCAATCTTTATAATCCAACCAAGCAATCAGAACAAATGCACAGTCCAGCAGGAACGCAGACAGCAAGATTAACACTATCCATTTATCACACAAAGCACTGTGACCTTCTCCTTAGCCGAGGAAACCAAGCATTTGGTTGGACTAAGAGCTGAGAACAAGGCTAGCTATGAGAAATACATCGCCTTCTTTTTGCACACAGGCTTTTTTTTTTAAAGGGAATGTGTCATCTTGATTTTCTTTTACTAATTAAAACCAGATAATTTTTACTTAAAAAAAAAAACATATTCTTTAGCTCTTTACAGTTCAGTGGGTACAGATATATAATAAAATGATTGTTGCAATTGATATGCAAATGAGGCTGTAGATCTGAAGCCCCTGTCACTCCAGCCCTATTCTATACATGTCAGTTTGTTTTCTGGTCAAACAATAATAATAATAATCTTTATATAGCGCCAACATATTCTGCAGCGCTTTACAGTTAAACAGTCATAAATAACAAGCAATAACAATCAGCGTTATTATGGGAATGGACCTTATCCTCTTAAACTATAAGATTGCATATGTCTTAGTACACTATATTCTTTTGATCCATATAGTAGGATCAGACAACCATGTTTACACGTGGGGAAGGATTTCCTCCCCTCCTAGGGTATGTGCAGTATGCCCACTAAATAGACAGTGTAGCCCACATTAGACTTGATAATATTTGTTCTAGATTTTTCATTATTGTCCTCAAACTTCTTAGCAGCCTCTTGTTTTATGTATTTGTCATTTATCTACAGCATATATAGTATTTGTAATAATAAACTTTTTGGCTATAATATACTCTGTTCTTTGGGGCTGTTTTTTTCTAGGCCTAAGTATGGAGTAAATCAGATGTACTGTATGAGCTTTATCCACCATTCTTGTTGATGTGCATCTATTGGAGGAACTCCTTTTTACATAAAAGACTTATCAGAGAAGCAATAGAGTGTGGAGCAGGGCAGCAAATAGAGCTGGAGTGACAGAGTCTTCAGATCTACAAATAGCTCTACAGCCTCATTTGTGTATTAATTTAAACACTGATTTCTCAGAAATGGAGGAACAGACTGTCCAGTTTCCCCTCGAAGGGGTTGACGAGTCTTAAGGGCATGTCACCCTAAGAGATATCGCTAGCAATATCGCTATAACTAGTGACGTTATAGCGATATTGCTAGCGATATCGCTGTGTCTGATACTTACCTACGACCCGCTCCCCCGCTGGTTATCGCTGATCGCGCGAGAACGTCCTGGACTGTTTCTCGTCGTCAGCTTCCTGCGGCGCTTCCTGCTGTGACGACGAGCGACGCGTGGAGCCGGGCAGGAGGACGCAGGATCGCCTGGTGTGACAGGTATGTAACGACCCCCGTCCCCAGCGATGTCGCTAGTGAGATCTGCCTGTGTGGCAGCTCACTAGCGACCACTTAGCGATGTACCAGCGATCCTGACAGCGTCATATCGCTGGTCGGGATCGCCGGTACATCGCTATGTGTGACAGTACCCTTAGGGTATGGGCACACGATCAGTAAACGCTGCAGAGTCCAACCCACAGTGTCCAGCATAGTGGATGGGATTTCAAGTAATCCCATGTCCACTATGTGTCCAGAGATGCCTGCGGCTCACCTGTGGAGATGGACATGTGGGTACGTCTTTCAGGACCGCAACATGTCAATTTGTCTTGTGGAGACGCTAGCCTCCACAAGATAAATCTCACCCATACAATGTATTGGACGCGGTGATTCCGTACAGTTCAATAAACACATGCGGAATCACCTGTGTTCAAAAGTTGGCAGCGGACATGTGTGGCATCCAAAGCACTGCCAATTCCTGATCACCTGCAGATAACCTTAAACTAAATAGACTGACTGCAAACTTATCAACCCACACATTGCCACACTACTGTGAGTATTCTCCGATGCCAGGACCAGTGGTCATGTGATTACAAGTATGTGATATGCATACGCTTAGCCACATTCCGACTAGATGAGCGTGCCCTTGCACAATGCATGTGTACTGAGTGAGGCTAGAAACGGTCTAGCCGGAATATCGCTGGGAGTATGCATATTATATACTTACGGTCACATGACTGCCGTTCCTGGCACCGGCACCAGCGAATATTCACAGCGTGCGCACTGCATAGAGTGACTGCGGACTTGTAGTTTAAGACCAGACAACCCCTTAAAGTAGGAGATAATTGATCACAGCTGGATCTATGATACAAATTCCAGACCCAAGTTATGGTTCACTTGCTGATCCTCCTAGTTTTCAATTTATTATTTTTTGTTTGTTTCTTCCAGTCTTCTTTGCATATAAATTGTTTATGAAATGACTTTTATGCACAATTATGTATTTCTAAGGCTCTTTTCTTATCTTATACTATGAACACGTTTCACCTATTTTTCAGGAAATCATTCGGCAGCACGTTGTATGTATAAACTGTAAAGAAAAGCCAAAACATTTCTATTCCCTTGGAAGATTACATAGGGGAATACTCCCAGTATATACCTTCGACAGCTGGTGAAGACAAGATCTGATAGAACTGATAGTAATGTACACTTTTTTTCTTTCAAAATCATCTGCTATACATCATAAAATTCATAAAATTACAAAGCTAGTTTTAATAGTAATATATTTTTAAAACTTACAGGTATATAAGATTTACGGACTCTGCATAAATCTAACTAATTCAATAAATTACTACCTGCTACATCCACATACAAAAGGAAATACATTTACATACTAATGTACTGCAGCTTTCACAGGCGTTCGCCATCTAGTGGATAATGGAGTACTGCAGCTTGTTTCTGTCATTTTCACAATACTGAGGATTTGAGGTAAACAAAACTTATTAACTCCTTAGTGACAGAGCCATTTTGCAGCTTAATGACCAGGCCAATTTTTACAATTCTGACCACTGTCACTTTATGAGGTAATAACTCTGGAACACTTTAAGGATCCCGCTGATTCTGAGATTTTTTTTGTGACATTTTGTACTTCATGTTAGTGGTAAAATTTCTTCTATATGACTTGTGTTTATTTATGAAAAAAATGAAAATATGGTGCAAATTTTGAAAATGTTGCAATTTTTAAACTTTAAATTTTTATGCCCTTAAATCAGAGAGATATGTAACATAAATTTCTTAATAAATAACCTTTCCGACATGTCTACTTTACATCGGCACAATTTTGGAAACAATTTTTTTTGTTAGGAAGTTATAAGGATTAAAAGTTGACCAGAGATTTCTCATTTTTACAAAACCATTTTTTTACGGACCACATCATATTTAAAGTCATTTTGAGGGGTGTACATGACAGAATATACCCATAAGTGACACCATTCTAAAAACTGGACCCCTCAAGGTGCTCAAAACCACATTCAAGAAGTTTATTAACCCTTTACGTGCTTCACAGGAACTGAAGCAATGTGGAAGGAAAAAATTATCATTTAACTTTTTTTCCCAAAAATTTATTTCTGAAACAGTTTTTTTATTTTCACAAGTGTTAAAAGAGAAAATGAACGCCAAAATTTGGTGTTCAATTTCTCCTGAATACGCCAATACCCCATGTGTGGGGGTAAACCACTTTTTGGGCGCATGGCAGAGCTCGCAAGGGAAGGAGCGCCGTTTGACTTTCAACACAGAATTGGCTGAAATTGAGATCGGACACCATGTTGCGCTTGGAGAGCCCCTGATGTGCCTAAACAGTGGAAACCCCCCACAAGTGACACCATTTTGGAAATTAGACTCCTTAAGGAACTTATCTAGATGTGTGGTGAGCACTTTGAACCCCCAAGTGCTTCACAGAAGTTTATAACGTAGAGCCATGAAAATAAAAAAAATCATTTTTTTCAACAAAAATGATCTTTTTGCTCCCAAATTTTTATTTTTTAGAAGGATAACTGGAGAAATTAGACCCCCAATGTTGTTGTGCAATTTGTCCTTAGTACGCCCATACCCCATATGGGGTAAACCACTGTTTGGGTGCACAGCAGAGCTCAGAAGGGAAGGAGAACCGTTTGACGTTTTCAATGCAGAATTGGCTGGAATTGAGAATGGATGCCATGTCGTGTTTGGAGAGCCCCTGGTGTGCCTACCCCACAAGGGACACCATTTTGGAAACTAAACTCCTTAAGGAACTTATCTAGATGTGTGGTTAGCACTTTGAACCCCCAAGTGCTTCACAGAAGTTTATAACGAAGAGCGGTGAAAATAAAAAAATAATTTTTTCCTCAAAAATGATTTTTAGCCCACTATTTTTTTTTACTTTCACAAGGCTAACAGGAGAAATTGGACCACAAAAGTTGTTGTGCAATTTGTCCTGAGTACATCGATACCCCATATGTGGGGGGAACCACTGTTTGGGTTCATGGGAGAGCTTGGAAGGGAAGGAGTGCCATTTTGGAATGCAGACTTTGATGGAATGTTCTGCGGGCGTCATGTTGCATTTGCAGAGCTCCTGATGTGCCTAAACAGTAGAAACCATCCACAAGTGACCCCATTTTGGAAACTAGACCCCCCTAGGAGCTTATCTAGATGTGTAGTGAACACTTTGAACCCCCAAGTTCTTCACAGAAGTTTATAATGCAGAGCCGTGAAAATAAAGTGATTTTTAGCCCACAATTTTTTTATTTTCCCAAGGGTAACAGGAGAAATTAGACCCCCAAAGTTGGTGTGCAATTTGTTCTGAGTACACTGATGCGCTATATGTTGGGGTAAACCACTGTTTGGGCACATGTCTGGGCTCGGAAGGGAGGGAGCACCAGTTGACTTTTTGAACGCAAAATTGGCTGGAATCAATGGTGGCGTCATGTCGCGCTTAAAGACCCCCTGATGTGACTAAATAGTGGAAACCCCTCAATTCTAGCTCCAACCCTGACCCCAACACACCTCTAACCCTAAGAGAGAAAGGAGAGAGAAAGTGAAAGCAAAATCGCGGCTTTTTTGTGGTCGCCGTTATACGGTTAATAACAGCGATCGCAAAAGCGGGGTTGGTAATAATCGACCCGAATCATGTTCTATGGGGTCTCGGCTACCCCCGGCAGCTGAGACCTTGGAGAAAATCTGACTCTGGGGGGTGCTATACACTTTGTCCACAGTGCCGTTAATTAATGGCGCTGTGGGTTAAGTACCACTAACTACCTCCATTAAAAGGCGTATTGGTGGTCGTTAAGGGGTCAATGTGTAAGGAGGATGGCCACATGGTCACTAGTAAGTTGACAAACAGGCAGATCTCTTCAACGACTCACCAGCGATCCCGACAACGATACGACCTGGTAAGGATTGCTGGTGCATTGTCACACAGCAGCTATTCTGAACGATTCCAGCCTGCGTCGCCAACGAGGTCGCTCGTCGGCGTCAAACACAGCAATGCATGCTGGTCAGTGGGACGCCGACGATGAAAAAATTACCCAGGACATACAAGCACGATCGCGATATCCAGCGGGGGCGGGGGGGCTGGTCACCGGTCTATGTGTAGTGAGATCACTGTGGCGTCACAAAATCGGTGACGCATCAGCTATCTTGCTAGCGATCTCACTATGTGAGACGGGGCCTTTAGATTGTCGCATCAATTCCTACTATTCCTTTAATCCTTATTTACTGTTTATTAACTCCCCGCTATGAGATTACTTTCATTTTTACTGTTAAATGAAATAAAATTGTTACACTGCATTACTCTCCAAGCCCTGCGTACTGCATCTCAGCACCTGCTTGCAAATCTACAGACAAAAATGTGAATACTTATTTTTAGTTTTTAGATGCAGCATAATCTCTTAAAGGGGATGTGCCATCAGATAACAAAATATTGTTTCAATCAAGTTTGCAAGCTATAATTTTTTTCTTTAATTTTCTTTTTTTTTCAGAGATAACATGTCCCTGGCCTGGCCAATCTTCGCTGTGAACCTCAGGTCTGGCTGCACTCAAGCTTTCTTATCTAGTACAGATAGCATTTTCTGTAGGTGCCCCACTGCCTGCTGTATCTTCTGCAGCTACCTGCTCTTCAGTTAAGCCCCCGTTACACACTGCGATATCGCTAGCAATATCGCTGTAAAGTCACCGATTTCGTGACGTTGCATCGATATTGCTAGTGATATCGCTGCATGTGATACTTACCTCCGACCGGCTCCCCCAATGGTTATCGCTGATCGCGCGAGAAGCTCCTGGATCATTCCTCGTCGGTCACTTCCTGCGGCGCTTCCTGCTGTGACGACGAGTGACGCGTGGAGCTGGGCGGGAGGACGCAGGATCGCCTCGTCTGACAGGTAAGTAGCGATCCCCGTCCCCAGCGATGTTGCTAGTGAGATCTGCCTGTGTGGCAGCTCACTAGCGACCACCTAGCGATGCACCAGCGATCCTGACCGCGTCATATCGCTCGTTGGGATCGCTGGTGAGTCGCTAGGTGTAACGGTACCCTTACTTCACAATTTGCTTCCTGAGTAAAATCTTCTCTCTTTCTCACATACAACACCAGCAATGCTGGTCTGCCAACAATACCTCCTCTTTCCATTACTTTCCAGTAACTGATTAACAACTAGGAACTATGGTCCTAGACTCATTTAACCCTTCTCACCATGGGCTGGTCTAATAGTTAATAGCTGCAGGCCACAAAATTGATGAAACAACACACAACACAAGTCAATGCATAGAGTGACTCATATTTCTATGAGATCTTCAGGGGAATGCCAACCAGCTTCTCTACTATTTTACACACTCAGCATCATAAGACATATCTCATAGGTACTGGATATAAGGCCGCTGCACTCACCTTGAAATAGGATCGCAGGCCCTATCTATTTCTTATAACTAAGCAGACGATAAAAATAAAAGCACTAGATACCTTAGCTGGCATGAAATAGATGAGAGGCTTTAATAGGGTTACTTTTTTAAAATAAACAAATAAATATATAAAATTAATTAATACTAAAATAGCCAATGTTATCAAAGTCCATATAAGAACCAATGAACTCAGGACCATTTTAGAATTAAAACTTTTCCCTCAAAAAAGCCTCACGACGACTTTCCTTCAATGGATGTTGCAAACTCCAGGGGTTGGGTGGGTGGATGACAGATAATTCGTCTCTTCAGAGACACTGAGGAGAGAACCTGAGGGCGGGGTATAAATAGCTCACCTTCCCGCACTTTTTCCACCAATCAGAGTGACATCTGACAGACGACCAGGCCAGCCAATCAGGGCGATCGCCAGTCTCCGTTACTTGACAACAGGGACTGCTAACCTTTTACCGTTTTGCTCATGAGGATCCTCATGAGAACTTAATGCATCTATAACAACAAAAACTGGAAAACAGCATAACAGTACCAATCCTCGTTTATCCCGGTATTTTTCAGCGCGGTCTATGCCCCGGAAGTGTGTCCTGCATGTGAAGACTTCCGGGGCAGAGACAGCGCTGAAAAATACTGGCGCATGCGCAGTACCGATTATATGCTTTGCCCACCCGCTGGGCAAAGCATACTGCGCAAGCGCCGGAGGCCTTTTCAATGTGCAAGCGCAGAAAACTACGGCATTTGTGATATTCACAGATGAAGATTACACTCAGCAAGCCGAGGAGGGGGGAGAGAAAGCAAATAATCCCCGCCCATCGGACCGGACCGCAGCGATTTCCATACATCTCCACCAAGATAAAAAAGGTATTTATGCATCAAAGGTGCGGGGTCGGGGGGAATCAAAAGTCCTAATAGAATCCTTATGGGATGCACAATTGGGTGATATCTTTACATGATATCACTAAAAATTGGTGACAGATTCCCATTAACAGTCTGAAGGGGACTCGCTTGCAGGGTCGAATTTCACCCACGTAGGTGCCGAACAACAGCGGCACCTGTCGTCTATAGTCTCTGTGAACTCTGTGGTCTTTAATAATCCCCAGCTGGGGTCTCAGGGATTACTGCGAGAGTCAGAAGGGGTACGAGGCAAACGGGGTCCCCCCTGCTATGAGTCCTTTGTTCCAACACTACAGTCTCTGATGGGGAAGTGAAGCTCTGTCTACAATAAAGTCTCTCCACAGGAATCAGGGGCTCTGCAAATACACCGCGGGTACCGGGGCTTCGCGCGGGGGTCACTGTCTCTGTACTGGCCACTATCTCTGCACGGGACATTGTCTCTGCACAGGCCACTGTCTTTGCACGGGCCACTGTCTCTTTACTGGGGTCAGGACGCACCTCTGCTGTCACTGCAGACTCCGGTTCCACGTACTCTCAAGATGCAGTCTTTCTGTACAGTTCCCCCCGTATGGATCCTCTGAACGGGAGCTCTCTCTCCTCTCTGGAGCACGGTTGCATCCTCCCCTGACAGCTGCCCAAGCTGCTCTGAGGTCTTCGCTCGTGCTTTTCCCGCTCTCTGCCCGGCTTCCTTCCTGTGCAGCACCACTTCCTCCTCCCCACTGCTACTGACAGGCCCATGATGCAGTCGGTCCAGGTCCAAGAGTCTTCCCCCTGGCAACCCTACTGCGCAGCTACTTTATATGGTTCCGGGCATGGAGCAGAGGAGGTAAACCCTTTCTTTTCCTTCTTATGCTTCACCCCCTTACATCTCTTTTGTCAAGTCTTTGATTAGAGAAGGCTTCCATACCTGTAGCCTGTTTTTTTTTAAGCACAGAGTATCTATTATTTTCATGTGGCTTTGACAACCACACTTTATCCTCAACTGTACATGGCAATAAAGTGGATTTTGAGGCTACAAGAAATATTTGTCCGCTACAGGTCAACTGGTTATTAAAGGGAATATGTTCATGGATAACCCCTCATAAGTTATCTATATTGGCACTCAGGTCCTAGAAAATCTAATACAATTATCCTTTGATAACTGCAATCCAATGTCTTATACCAGAGAAATCCACATATTAAGAAAACTGTAAATGAGCTGTAAGATCTATGGGCCAGACACTAATCTGCATGAGAATCTGCCTCAAGAGCTTATTTTAAATTAAAGCGGGTGTTACCAGTGTGAGACATGTAATGACAGACAGTCTGTTCTCCTGATCTACATGTCTCAACAGCATGGCTTTGCAAAGAAGTTGGGTGATGAACTGTCCGCCTGCAACCAGACCTTCTACCAAAAGAAAACATTTTTCTTCTTACAGTAGCTTAGCTACCAGGGGGCAGAGAATGCGGTTGCAACGCATGCTCAGGACATCACAGTCCTGATGCAGTGACATTATTGCCCCGTTGACTCTGTCGTTCTGTGTGTGTCAGCGATATGACAGCGCGTTGCTTTGCCACTGGACTCATCAGGATACTGAATTAGGTGAGTATAACATTTTTTTTACTAAAACTTGTGGTGTGATTTCAGGGCATCATAAACAATGGAGGAACATTATACATAGTGTGGGGGACCCTGAAACAGTGTGGAGAGCCCTAATACATTTTAGGAACTAATGAAAGGACCATTATACAGATTAAGAACTAATGGTAGGGGCTATTGTACTGCCCGGGGACTAATGCATTATACAACTTGAGGACTAATGTGGGGGTCATTGTACAGCTCGGGCACTAATGCAGAGGCGAAAATACAGCTTAAGGACTAATGCAGGGGTCATTATACAGCTTTGGGACTAATGTTGAGGCCATTATAGAATTTGGGGACTAATGCAGGGTCCCTTATGCAGTGTGGGAGCTGATTTGGGGGCCAATATACAGTTTGGGAGCTAATGTGGTGGTCATTATACAGTTTGGGAGCTAATGTGGGACCATTAAAACATTCAGGGTCTAGTGTGGGGGCCAGTATACAGTTCGGGAGATAATGTGGGGGTCAATGTACAGAGTGGGCCATTTATAAGGATACACCTAAATAAAATGGGAATGGTTGGTGATATCAACTTCCTGTTTGTGGCACATTAGTATATGGGAGGGGGGAAACTTTTCAAAGTGGGTTGTGACCAAGGCGGCCATTTTGAAGTCAGCCATTTTGGATCCAACTGTACTTTTTCCAATGGGAAGAGGGTCATGTGACACATCAAACTTATTGAGAATTTCACAAGATAAACAATGGTGTTGCTTGGTTTTAACATAATTTTATTCTTTCATGAGTTATTTAAAGGTTTATGACCACTTATAAAATTTGTTCAAAGTGCTGCCCATCAGCTGGCGATGGTGTAACACACACGGCTCAGGATCTCTGAGGAGGCATCTCCTAAAGCGAGAAATAAAGCAAAAGAAAATCGCTCTCTTCGATAACCCATGGAAGGATTGTTTTCTTGTTACTCAGAGGTACATTCTGATACCACTTGTCTGAGCTTTGGACATTAAAAAAGACATTTTTGAAATCTGAGGCCTTTTCCCGCCATTTTACTGCAAGGTGACACCATTTTAAACCGTGAGTAAAAAAATCCTTTCCCTGCTCCCTCCATTACCCACCGGCTGTCCTTGTCCTCATAAAAAGTATCTCCACGTTTGTCTACCACATTTTAAAGATTTTTATTGTCTTTTGGAGATATTTTTTTTTACAAAAATCCTGTCATATACCAACTGATTGGCGGAAGGATACAAAATAGTCCCCACCCTGTGCCTAATCTGACAGGATTTCTCTTGTTGCATAATTAAAAGACATTGACTTTTTTTTTTAATCTGCTCTTGTCTGTTTTAGACCCTTTGGAAGTCCCAGGGTGTCCTAATTTAGCAATATTCCCCTGCTTTGTGCGAGGCTGCGGAAGCAATAACGGCTGCGGAGGGATCGATTTCATCTCAACGTCCTATCTCAAGTACACTATTTTCCTGTCATAACAGATCTGTGAGGCGGAAGGGCACAAAATAGTCCATGATTTGTGCCTATTTCTATGTTACCTCCGCTCCCCACCGCTCCTGTGCGGCTCCACTGGGGTAATCTGCCTTTCTTCAGCGGTGCCGTGTATCAGCTTCCGGCTCCCCTGTTGCATATTTTATGAGCGGGGACTGACGTCACTGAGCCCTGTGTGAAGACTAGCCGCCTGTCACGGCTGCATTTAAAGTCACAGGGAGCGCGTCTATATCGGCACGCAGTTAATAAAGGATTTTACTGTATGCATCATACAATATTAAAAGTGCCATCTGATTCTGTGGTGTATCTCATTCCTCACGGTCCCTTTTATAAAAAGGCATAGGAAGACACAAGAATTTTCTATATTTTTAACGTTTATTCAGTATAAACATCACCAATAATATCAATTCTCTCTAATATAATCCCTGCAAGGCAGGATTCAAAAAAGGGCACAAGATGAGTCACAAGGCTACTCCAGTGTCCAAATCAACGAAAGTGTCTAATACGACTCCTCAAAAAGCACAAAAATTTCAGGATTCTTACAATCCTCACTTTAAAGATCAAGTGGATATCATTAACCCATTTAAGGCCAGATTTCCTCATAAAGAGGTCATGGATACATCTCTCTCATCAAAAAGGAAAAATCCTGGTAAAACTTCTGAAAAATTCACATCGCCAGCCGACGCTTCAAGTCCTGAGTCTGGAGATAATTCACCAAACTTTTTGCCGGAAAGGTCAAAATTTAAGATGGATAACACCAATCCTTCTCCTTCCCAAAATCTGGATGTTATATCCATACACTCTTACATGGATACTCTCGCCCAGAAAATCACGTCCAGTATGTCTCAATCATTTGAAAACCAAAATAAAATTTTACAGTCCACCTTGGATAAATTTAGCAGCAGGTTGGACAACTACGAAAAACGGCTAACTGTAGTGGAAGAACACTACAAAAGACACCCATGACCTCAAATCTGAATTTCACAGACTTAAAATTAAAGTTGCGGATATAGAAGACAGGAACAGACGAAACAACTTGAAAATAAGATGAATACAAGAACCTATCTCACCAGATAAACTAGAAGACTTCGTCAAGACAATTTTCAAAAAATTACTACCGACACTTACAGACCAAGATCTCATCATAGATAGGATCCACAGACTTGACAAACCACGGAATATCGATAAAGATCTACCTAGAGATACCATCTTAAGGGTACACTTTTTCAAGATTAAAGAAAAAATTCAACAATCGGTTAAAGATCTAGGAGGTTTTCCAGAACCCTATGCTCACCTTCAACTATTTACGGATCTTTCAAAGGAAACGATTGAAGGAAGAAAGTCTTTTAAGCCAGTCACTTCCACCTTGAGGGAAAATAATATCCCCTATAAATGGGGCTTCCCACATAAACTTTTGAAAATCTACAAAGGAAAGACAACCGTCCTATTCTCACCTAAAGAAGGAAGAGATTTCCTGTCCTACTACAAGATACCTGACCGCCATAGAATCTCCAAATCTCAAGACCCTGGGTGCTTGTCAGAGAAGGGATGATCCAACGGAGAGACCTGGCCAATATATTTACTCACCTTGTTATAAGGCCTCTCTACACTTCTTGACTATTTGGTCAATGTATTGTACTGTACTGCTTATTATTCTTCTTTCCACAGGTTTTCTCACTTCTCTACTACTTTATGGACTCATATATCACATGAGATTATTTTCCTTCTGGGAATAGTGTTGTTATGCCAAGGGATGCCTCCAATGGGATCCATACACAAACTTTCCACACGGCTATTCCTGAAGGACAATTTTGTTCTTATTGTTTTTGTATCTCTTTTGTTTTTGGTTTCAAATAGGTATATAGTTTGAGGCTTTTGGACAACTAAGTTCCACAAAGGTAGGTGCACTCTGGTTTCTGCATTTCCTCTACCTCACTTCATACGAACCCAGCCATTCTTGTAACATGAAAATAAAATTCGTATCATACAATGTCAGGGGGCTAAATAGCCCTTGGTAGAGATTTTCCATTGGTAGGGAGATTAATGGGATGTATCCTGAGGTTGTATGACTTCAAGAAACCAAGTTCAAAAAAGACATCCACCCTTCTATAAATCTCAAAAATTTCCCATTTGTATTTGAATCTTGTGGCCCACGAAAGAAAGCTGGGGTTTTAACCCTGATTAGTAACTCAATTTCCTTTGAATTGCTTTCTGAAGTAAAAGACGAAAAAGGACATTATCATATTCTCCTGTGCAAATTGAACGGCCAAACCTTCAGAATAGTTAATACTTATGTTCCCACCATCAGACAAATTAGCTTCCTGAATAAGCTAATGAAAAAATTAGACACCTTACGATCAGGAACCCTACTTTTGTTAGGGGACTTTAATATGGTGCCAGATGGTGTACTAGACTCCACCTCTCCCAGCAGACAAAAAACGCAATCCTTGAACAGCTGGATTTATAATCACAAGCTTCTCGACTCATTCTGCTGTTTGAACACCACATCTAGATAATTTACTCATTTTTCTGATTGCCATCAGTCGGCATCTAGAATAGATCTGATACTCACAGATGTCTTCTCCTTGCTAAAGTTCTCCTCCAGCTCCATACTTAATAAATCTATTTCAGATCATTCCCCGGTAACTGCAGAACTGATAATAGGGTCCCCAATTCATCCCCAATTCATGTGGAAATTCAACTCCTCTCTGCTTCATAACCCCACCATCAAATCTGAAATCAGCTTAGCCTTACAAAATTATTTTAGTGAAAACGAATCAAACCTCCTCAATCCGTTTACCTATTGGAATGCTCACAAGGCGGTGTTGAGGGGAGTCTTGATTCAAATTTCCTCCAGACAAAAAAAAATTAATAGGGATAAAATCCTTACCCTACAACAGTCTATTAAATCTAAAGAAGAGGAACTATGTCGATCCTCTGTTTCCTCTAACAAACAAGCTGCATTATCAGAACTTACTGATCTCAGGTTGCAGTTAAGGAAAATCATTTAATTTTTACGACTCAGCTATTAGATCAGCAAAATGCAAACATTACTTATCTATAAATCGCCCTTCAAAATACATGTCAAACAGAATTAAGAATATACGGAAACGGAATAGAATTGACAGTATAACTTCCTCTAATGGTACATCCCTGGTCCACCCTAAAGATATTGTAGGAGCTTTGGCCGATTATTACAAAAGTCTGTACAATATCAACCAAGACAACCACAATATGCAGCCATCTAGCTCAGAGATTGGATCATTTCTTTCCAGCATGAACCTTCCAAAGCTTAACCCTGAAGACTTATCATTTTTGTCTTCTCGCTTCAATGAACAAGAAGTCCTAGATACCATAAACAAACTTAAAACATTCAAATCACCCGGCCCAGACGGGTTTAGTAATGATTATTTCAAGTCTTTTAGTAATATATTAACCCCCACCTTGTCAAAGTATTTAACTCAGCTTTCCAAACAGGTCAATTTCCTAAAGAGATGCTGGAAGCGACAAATATCGTAATCCCAAAATCAAATTCTGACACTAGCCAAATTTTTAATTATAGACCTATATCCCTCATCAATACAGACGTAAAAATTTATGCAAAGATCCTGGCCAATAGACTAAATCAATTCCTCCCGAGTTTAATTTCCAAAGGTCAGATAGGCTTCATCAAAGGAAGACAATCCATAGATGGTACGAGAAAACTCATTAACATAATTAAGCTTATTTCCTCAAACAAACTCAGGGCCATTGTTATCTCGCTTGATGCTGAGAAAGCGTTCGACCGCCTTAATTGGTAATATCTCGAAGCAACTCTCAAAAAAGTTGGAATGGCTTCCCAGATCATGAGAGGTATTATGGCTTTGTACTCCGGCCCTGGTGCGAGGGTTTATTCCAACAATCATCTTTCCTCTACGTTTAATATAGCTAATGGGACCAGACAGGGTTGCCCATTGTCACCATTGCTTTTTGCATTAGCTATTGAACCTCTGGCCCAACTAATCAGGAACAGCACAAAGATGTCGGGAATCAAAACTTTGCACAGAGATTTTAAAATAGAGTTGTATGCAGACGATATTATTCTTACCCTCACAGATCCAAGCAACTCTATCTCTGCCTTACAAACCTTAATCCAGACTTTTGCTAAAATCTCTTATTTTAAAATAAACGACTCAAAATCCAAAATACTTGGCTTTAACCTAGGATCAGACCAAGAGGAAATTGAGGGCCTCTCACCTTGGGGGTGGGCCACTGATGGGTTGACATATCTAGGCCTAAAATTCGTCAAAAACGTAAACTCTCTAATAAAAATAAACTTAGAGCTGCTTACTAATAAGCTTTTTAATGAATTCCGTACATCTAGAGATGATGGGCTTTCTTGGTGTGGAAGAATCATGATGGTCAAGTCGTATATTTTCCCAAAAATCCTATACCTACTTCGCACACTGCCTTTAAAAATACCCACTTCCTCTCTCACAAACCTTCAAGCCTCATTAAACTCCTTTATATGGAATAACAAAAGAGCCAGAATAGCAAAAAATATTCTATACAACCATAAATCTTATGGTGGAGCTGGTTCCCCAAATATTACGGCCTATTACATTGCAAATTTAGTCAAACAAAGCTCATACTGGTGGCCTCATGATACGACACCAGCTTGGCATGAACTGAAACTGTTCTTTAATAATTATTAACCTCTTCACCTACTAATTCTGAACCAACTTCTTCATAAAAAATTAATTACAAATTCTCATCCGATTTTTCAAGCTATTTCTGAAGCTTGGAAAAAATGTTCTGCTCCAAAAAGAGGCTCTAACAAAGAAGTCACAATAAAAAATCTGGCTCTATCAGTTATCTTTCAAGCGTCTAATCAGACCATTGACCCCATTTGATCTGAACTTGGACTTAAAAAATTTAAAGATTTATACGATGGCGTTACTTGTACACCTTACAATAAACTCAAGGAAAGATTTCAATATAATAATAATAATAATAAATTTTATTTTTATAGCGCCGACATATTCCGCAGCACTTTACATTTCAGAGGGGATTTGTACAGACAATAGACATTACAGCATAACAATAATCACATACAGTAGATTATAACACATACCAAGAGGAAAGAGGGCCCTGCTCGCAAGCTTACAGTCTATGAGGAAAGAGGGAGACACGAAAGGTGGGTGGTAACAGTTACCCTGAATTGTATGGACCAGTCATAATGTTAAGTGTGTAACAGTACAGACACAGAGGGCTAATGGAGGCATAAAGCATGTGGGAACATGATGCGGGGAACCTGGTTATGGTAAAACTTTTGGCTCTGCCACACAGGGATAGATTAGGTTAATGTGTTGGGGTGGTAGGCCAGTCTGAATAAATGCGTTTTCAGGACACGCTTAAAATTGTGGGGATTGGGGACTAATCGTATTGACCTGGGAAGTGCATTCCAAAGAATTGGTGCGGCACGTGTAAAGTCTTGGAGACGGGAGTGGGAGGTTCTGACTATTGAGGATGCTAATCTCAGGTCATCAGCAGAACGGAGGGCGCGGGTAGGGTGGTATACTGAAACAAGGGAGGAGATGTAGGGTGGTGCTGAGCCATGGAGGGCTTTGTGAGTGAGGGTAATAAGTTTATACTGAATTCTGGAGTGGATGGGTAGCCAGTGTAATGACTGGCACAAGGTAGAGGCATCAGTGTAACGATTGGTGAGGAATATGATCCTGGCTGCAGCATTCAAGACAGATTGGAGGGGGGAGAGTTTGGTAAGAGGGAGACCGATTAGAAGAGAGTTACAATAGTCAAGACGAGAATGAATAAGAGAAACAGTAAGAGTTTTTGCAGAGTCAAAGGTAAGAAAAGGTCGAATTCTAGAAATGTTTTTGAGGTGCAGATGACAAGAGCGAGCCAGTGATCGAATGTGGGGGCAAAGGAAAGCTCGGAATCAAGTATGACCCCAAGCCAGCGGGCCTGTTGCTGGGGAGTAATAGTGGAACCACACACAGAAATGGCAATGTCGGGTATAGGTACATTAGTAGAGGGAGGAAACACCAGGAGTTCAGTCTTTGACAGGTTCAGTTTCAGATATAGTGAGGACATGATATTAGACACAGCGTTTAGACAATCGCCGGTGTTTTCTAGAAAGGCTGGCGTGATGTCAGGAGAAGAAGCGTATAATTGGGTGTCATCAGCATAGAGATGGTACTGGAAACCAAATCTACTGATTGTTTGACCAATAGGGGCAGTGTACAAGGAGAAGAGGAGGGGACCTAGAACCGATCCTTGGGGGACCCCAACAGTAAGGGGAAAATGAGAGGAGGAGGAACCGGCAAAAGATACAGTAAAGGAGCGGTCGGAGAGATAGGAGGAGAACCAGGAGAGAACGGTATCCTTGAGGCCAATGGAACGGAGCATAGTGAGGAGGAGCTGATGATCCACAGTGTCGAATGCTGCAGAGAGATCCAAGAGAATTAGCATGGAGTAATGACCATTTGATTTAGCTGTTAGCAGATCATTAGAGACTTTAGTGAGGGCAGTTTCAGTGGAGTGTAAAGAGCGGAAACCGGATTGGAGAGGGTCGAGAAGAGAGTTTTCTGAGAGATAGCGGATAAGACGGGAGTGGACCAGGCGTTCCAGGAGTTTAGAGATGAAGGGAAGATTAGAGACAGGTCTATAGTTAGCGGCACAGTTTTGGTCGAGGGATGGTTTTTTAAGTAGTGGATGTATGATGGCATGCTTAAATGAGAAGGGAAAAATACCAGAAGAGAGAGAGAGGTTAAATATTTTAGTTAGGTGAGGGGTGACAGCAGGGGAAAGGGACTGAAGGAGCTGTGACGGAAATGGGTCACTGGTGCAAGTAGTTGGGTGAGAAGATGCAAGGAGCCTGCTTACTTCTTCTTCTGTGACTGGTTCAAAATCAGAGAGTGAGTTAGATGCAGTGGGGGAGGAAGGACGGTGCATGGTATGAGGTGATTGGGAGATAATTTCCTGTCGGATCTGGTCAATTTTTTCTTTGAAGTAATTGGCCAGATCGTCAGCTCGGAGCTCCGTGGTTGGGGCCTGTACTCTTGGATTGAGTAGAGAATGAAAAGTGTCAAAGAGACGTTTCGGGTTACTGGACAGTGAGGTGATGAGGGTGTTGAAATAGGTTTGTTTGGAGAGGTGAAGGGCAGTGTTGTATGTTCTAAGCATAAACTTAAAATGGATGAAATCTTCGGGTAGATTGGATTTTCTCCACAGACGTTCGGCGCACCTGGAGCACCGCTGCAGGAAACGTGTTTGCACCGTGTGCCAGGGTTGTCGCCGTCTGCGTTGTGGTGTTCTATTTATAGGGGGTGCAAATTCATCCAGGGCACTTTGAAGTGTTTCATTGTAATGCTTCAATGCAGAATCAGGACATGAGAGGGAGGAGATAGGGGCCAATGAAGACTGCAAGTTCTTCATAAGTTTCTGGGTGTTAATGGCCTGTATGTTTCTATAAGTATGGACAGTGGGGGTGACCTGAGCAGCCTGGCAGTTCTTGATAGAGAATGAAAGAAGATTGTGGTCAGAGAGCGGGAGAGGGGAGTTTGCAAAATCATCCACTGCACAAAGCCGAGAGAAGACCAAATCGAGGGAGTTTCCGTCTTCATGCGTTGGAGAATTAGTAAGCTGCGAAAGGCCAAATGAGGAGGTTAGAGATAAAAGGTGAGTAGCAGATGGGGAGAGGGGAAGAGCAATGGGGATGTTGAAATCACCCATGATGAGGGTAGGGATGTCACAGGAGAGAAAATGTGGAAGCCAAGTGGCAAAATGATCCAGGAACTGATGGGAGGGGCCGGAAGGACGATACACCACCGCCACTCACATGGAGAAGGGGGTGTAGAGTCTGACGGCATGGACCTCAAAAGAAGGGAAGACAAGTGAGGGTACTTGAGGGATAACCTGAAAGGTACATTTTGGTGATAGGAGCAGACCAACGCCTCCACCAGCTCTATTGTCTGATCTTGGGGTATGAGAGAAGTGAAGCCCCCCGTATGAAAGAGCAGCAGCAGCGATAGTGTCTGACTGCTGGATCCAGGTTTCAGTAAGAGCCAGGAGGTTAAGAGAATTAGAAAGGAAAAAGTCATGAATGAAGGAGAGTTTGTTACACACTGAGCGAGAATTCCAAAGTGCACAATTAAGAGAGACAGATGGCATGCAGGGAATATTAATAAGATTAGAGGGGTTTCTGAGTGTAGCAGTCGGGGGGTTTGACTTTCTATAACATGGGGGACCAGGGTTGGGAGCAATGTCTCCTGCGACTAGGAGAAGGAGGATAGAAAGAGTGAGCAGATGGTTAAGTGATTTGTGAGAGCGTCTCTGATGTTGAATGGTGGGACTGACTGGATCTGTGCAGTTTAACAACGTGAAAAGAGCATGAGTGCTATACATAGGAGAGGAAAGAAGCGAGGGGCCAATGTGGATGGAGTGTAGAGAGTTAATGCCAGGGCGGTTGATGTGTGTGAATGCAGCGGCCAGGATTAAAATTACACAAATGCATATGGTATATATTTGTTGTCCTCCAAATGTACAGGGAGTAGATGTATATAAATGTCTTACCTGTCTCCAGCCCTGTCTAACTGCCATGTTATAACTGCCAGTACTTTGATAAATTGTACTTGGATAAAGTGGGCATAAATGCCCCCTGCATAAATGCTATCCCCAAGCTATGTCTGAATATATAGGAGGATAAGACTTAGAACTTTTTTTTTTTTTTTTTTTTTGGGCTCTCTCTCTTCTCGTTAATCAATCACACTAAATTGAGACACCAGGACCCAATAAAATGTTGTGGTCAAATAAACACATTTCAATCTACTACCCCTGCTTTCTTACAATATTTTATCCTCAAAGACATAATCCATGAGTCCCTTACTATCTACCCGAGAATCTCTGAACCAGCAGTTAACCTTATTTGTAATATAGATCATAATATTTTTTGGAGTTTTGAATACACGTACAAATGGTGTAACAATAGCTTTGAAGTGGTAAAGATGATGATGAGGATGATTATTTTGGGGAGGAGGATGTTTCTAAGTGAGCAAGAAAAAATGGTGGTATGGCAAGGTCAGGTACAGGGTTTGTGCGTGACTGGAGGGATGTTGATTTGCCAGAATGTGCTCCTCCACCCAGCACTCGCAGTGCATCACTGACACCTGGAACATTGGCCCACATGTCTGATTATGTCTTGCAGATCCTAAAAGGGACCCCTGCATTGCCAAAATGATGAACGATGACGACTACTGGTTGGCCAGCATCCTGGATCCACGCTATAAAGGCAAATTCCAAAACATCATGCCACAGGAGAACCTACAGTAGAGCTAATATTGGCTAACAAACAAGCAACTCTGGTAAACTGTTTGTTTGAGGCATTCCCAGCACACAGCGGAGTTGATGTTTTTCCAACGAGCCGTAGGGGGCAACATGGGAGAGGTGTTCGTGGTGCACACAGCCGAAGTGGCGTTGGACACAGGGGTTTCATGACCATGTTGTGGACTGATTTTTCAAGTACCGCTCACACGACTGGTAATACTGCATCGATCGAAAGTGACAGGAGACAACAGTTGTCAACTATGGTAACAAACTACTTCTCCTCCCATATCGATGTTCTCCCTCACCGGTCATTCCCCTTTGACTATTGGGCCAGTAAACTTGACACCTGGCGTGAATTGGCACAATATGCCTTACAGGAGCTCGCTTTCCCTGCTGCTAGTGTGTTATCTGAACGAGTCTTCAGTGCTGCTGGATCAATCCTGACAGAAAAAAGGACACGTCTGTCAACCCAAAATGTTGATGATCTAACCTTCATTAGAATGAACCATGCATGGGTTTCAAAGGATTTTGTCCCACTCTCCCCTGCTGCCACTTAGGTTGCCAGAAAAATGGCTTGCTTTTGTCCTCCTCTTCCGCGGACTTCTCCAATTACTCCATTTGCAGCTGCTGAATGTCCAACATCAACATATGCCATTTTTTCCACCTCCCTAACTGGGCTGCCTCCCCCACAGGGCCGGGATCACCACCTGGTGCACGCACCCATGCGAGTGCCGTTGCCCTGGACAGGTGGGTGGGCACACTCTTTGGCAACGGCACTGGCACAAGGTCCCTCATAGTAGAATCAAGTGTCTCTGACGGTGGAGGTGCACACCCACCGTCAGACACACTGGCATACTATGAGGGGCCCTGTGCCAGTGCCGCCGCCCATGAGTGGGCCCCCCCTGCTTGCTCAGTGCATCAGCACTTGCAATACTTACCTCTCCCTGCTCCACCACTGTGTAGTCTGGCCTGTTAAATACTTCACTGGGACTGCCAATACAAATTTGGTGAAATGATAGATGATGGTTAAGACATAGCTATGCCCTGTCCTGCTGGGCTCTATCTTCAGATGATCAATGGCTTCCATTTGTTATGGACGTCGACTCACAATGAGATACAGTGGTGGTTTATCATCAGCTTTCACGGTTTTCCGACTCACAGACGTGTGACATTCCTGCCCACATTTTTAAATGTGTCCTCTCATGCCAATCCAATAGAATCGCCTACTGCCTGTGGCTTGTGTCTTTTCCACTCCAAAGTTACCTGACAGATCATAATAGGCAGTGAGGACAATGTCTACATCTGTCCCTGTGATCACAATTTGATGGAGATGAGTAACGGTGATGGGTTCCACGGTACTGCGATACAGCAAACCTTTCTTCACAAGAACTGTTTTCGCTGTCTCCACAGACAAAGTAATTGAGGGTCAGCATCGCCTCTGAGAATTCTCCCGGAAGTTTTTCCCGTGATTAGTAATTCCCAAATTTCTGCAATCAGTCGACTTTCCGTCTGTACTCGTATCCATCTCGTTTCCTCTTGCGGAGAGTCTGGAGTGTCTTACTGAGACTGAAATATATATGAAGATTGAAAAATACCCCAACAGTGTTTACTGGTGTACGCTTCAAATACATAACCCTTTTTCTACTTTTTAGATTCTTGTCTAATCCATACTGAGGCTGTGAGTGTCTTTGTTGGACTCCGGAAATATACACGCAGATTTTTAATGTTTAAACTATGCTATATATACCTGTTATCTGTTGATACTGTACCCTTTCTCAACTTTCTACAATCTTGTCGAATCCATACTGGGCCTGAGAACGTCTGAGTCTGCCTCCTGATTAGAGATGAGCAGTGATCGAGTCGACCTGTTCACCAAGTTAAAATTCCAGCTGTTTTGGGTGGTGTTCGAGCCGTTTGTCGAACTCGAACACTTTGCTTAAAATTCGGCTGTTTGAGGTTCCGTTCGAGAACGGTTCGTTCACCAAAAGCGCAACTTCATTTTCACATTAATAATGGTTTTCAATGTTAATAGACTGTTTCATGGCATAGTAGCGGTGTGTGGTAGCAAACGGTGTAGTACATCTGTCAAGGAGCTACACCGTGTGTGTTTCTAATTATTTTGTAGCACTGTCTGCTACTCAGCAGAGGAGCCCACCAGTGAACCTAGCTACGCCGCCTGTTTATGAAAGAACCAGCTTTTGACTGCAATTAGCACAGTTAATACTTTGGGCCTAGTAACTGTGTCTGCTACTCATCAGAGGAGCCCACCCGTGAACCAAGCTGTGCCGCCTGTTTATGTAAGAACCATTTTTTAACTCCATTTAGCCCAGTGAATACCTTGGGACTAGTACCGGTGTCTACTGCTCAGCAGAGGAGCCCACCTGTGAATCTAGCTATGCCGCCTGTTTATGTAAGCACTGTCTGCTACTCAGCAGAGTTGCCCACCCGTGAACCAAGCTATGCCGCCTGTTTATGTAAGAACTGCATGCTACTCAGCATAGGAGCCCAGCTGTTAAGCAAGCTACAGCACCTGTGGTTTGGACACTTAATTTTTTCATTTTTTCTGGAATGCCGGTTAGGCCTAATTCCGGAATTCCGGTTGACCTGCACTTACTGGGAAATCCTCTTTCGCGGGGAAGAATTGGAATCCCAGATCCCCATCACTAACGGGGTTCAGCGGGTTATCTGCACCTGTAAGCGACACACGCTGGACCTTTCAGTGTAGCGCGCATGCTGCCCCGGACATGTAAGGGCATGACAGACCTGTTATTGATCGATCTCGTGTGCCAGAGCCTCGCGTGTCCCTCCAGTAAGCTTGACGCGTACCGTGGGGGCATGCCGGAGTCTCGTTCGTTAACGGAATTAAGCTGACAAATCGCTAGCACAACTAAAAACGGACATCCACCACCACCCACAGAATCGACAAAGCTTGCAATCTGTCAATCTTTTCTGTAGCTGGCATGTTTGAGGTTTCCCGGATGGAGTCGAATTAAGCCGCAGGCTCCACTCCTGGTGGTGCCCTTCTGGACATTCCTTTAAGGTTCAGCTTTGCAACCATACTGCCCCCGGAAACCAAACACTTTGCCTTCATGGACGCTGTTCGGAGGTTCGTGGGAATAACGCCGCCCGATCGGCAGTTGGCCTAATTTATGGTGGGAAGTCCGACGGTATATGATCGTCTTCGATTTCAGATTTTTACCGTTTTTTGGTATTTTACATTTTTATTCCAGCCTTTCTTGACTTCATAAGGGCATGACATGCCTATATCTGTGTCGCCTCCTCCTCCTTTTACTCCTCCACCTCTTTTCTATATGTAGTTGCTGTTTTCCATATGTTATTTTTGTATTCTGAGCATTTTGTCTGCTTTGGGACACCTTTTAAGGTGTTTTGTAATTGTTTTCTATGTGTTTGTATGTGTTTGTGTTTGCCTGCCATTGTTTCAACGGTGTTCGATGTTGTTTGTCGAACGTTCGACAAACATTTGACGAACTTGCCTTGTGTTCGACGAACCAAAATGAACTAGAACACTAGAGGGGTGGCTCAACACTACTCCTCAATATATAGACGTACATTTTTAATGTTTAAACTATGCTATTTATACCTGGTATCTGGTGATACTGTACCCTTTCTGCCAGGAAGTCCTCCTCCAACCAACACTCTAAGTGTATCATTGACACCTGGAACATTGTACCACATGTGTGATTATTTCTTGCGGATCTTCTTGTTATATTGTGGTGTGATCCATCCTGAGTGTGTGACAGTCTGTGGGTTACTCCTGCAATTTAGAAGTACATTTAAAAATTACCCCAACACTAGTGTATACAGCTCTACGCTTGTGATACATTACCCATTTACTGCTTTTTATATTCTGGTCTAATCCAAACTGACCAAGTAAGAGTTATTTCGTGACTGTGGAAATAAATACTGAGATTGACAACAATGACCCCTACACTGTGTACAGCTGTATCCTTCAGATCCATTACCGTTTTACGGCTTTATATATTGTGTTGTAATCCATACTGAGCCTGAGAGCGTCTGTGTCTGCCTCCTGAAATATCTACGGAGATTTAGAATGTTTAAACTATACTATATATGCCTGCTATCTGATGATACTGTACACTTTTTCTACTTTTTATATTCTTGTCTAATCCATACTGAGCCTGTGCGCGTCTCTGTGTGACTGATGGTATATATAGGGAGAATGACAATCATCCTTTGACTGTATAGAGCTGTACGCTTTTGATACAGTACCATATATCTGATGTTATTTTGGGTTCATTTTCTGCAATATTTTGAAGTTTGGTGGAAGAGGCCGCGGACGTGGACATGGGGGGGCTAGCTGGTGCTGATGGTGGTGGTGCATCTGCTGGTAGTGGCAAAAGCACAATAGCAGCCAAGGCTACTTTCACACTAGCGTCAGCCGACGTACATCGCAAAGCGTCATTGTGGAGAAAAAACGCATCCTGCAAAGTTGCCCGCAGGATGCGTTTTTTCTCCATAGACTTGTGTTAGCGACGCATTGCGACGTATGGGCACACGTCGCATCCGTCGTGCGACGGATGCGTTGTGTTTTGGCGGCCGCGACGCACACAAAAACATTATATGTAACTTTTTTTGTGCGTCGTCTCCGCCATTTCCGACTGCGCATGCGCGGCCAAAACTCCTCCCCCTCCTCCCCGGACATTACAATAGGGCAGCGGATGCGTTGAAAAACTGCATCCGCTGCCCCCGTTGTGCACAACTTTCAAAGCGTGCGACGGTACGTCGATCCGACGCAGGGCGACGGCCGTCTCACGACGCTAGTGTGAAAGTAGCCTAAGGCATGAGGTGTTGAGCCTGCGTCATGGTCTGGCTCCGGAATTCCTGGAAGGCTACCTTTTCTGGGAATAGGTTAACCGCTTTTAAAGCCGGAGCATCAGGAAATGGTTTTGGCTTACATTGCCGAAACAGACTCCAGCAAATATGCCCTCCTCTTCTGAAGTTTCAAAAAATGCAAGCACTGAGTCTTCAAGTGCTGGCTCCTGGTCAAGAAGAACCCCTTTCCTTGTGTCCTTCACCCCCACCAAAAGTGAATGATGCAGCAGGCCACACTTCACATTAGTCCATGTAGCTCTTTCTATCATACCATGCCTGGGTTATCAAGTCAAATCGTGAATTCCCCGGTCAAAGATGAATCTGACATAGAGTGTGGGTGGCCAGCCAGGGCAGTGGGGTTAATCGGTACCGGGCCGGTGTCTCAGAGGGATGTGTCACGTTGGTGGTGATGATGTCCCGTTCTGTGGCCCTGGGCGTCCATGCAAAGGGGTGAATAACGTTTATAGGTGAATGATACGTGACGCCACCTGTGGTTTCTGATCAGATTGACCCCCGCTGCAGTGTCGCTTCTCTGGGACAGATGTTGTGGTGCAGCTAAGATATAGAAGCCCTGCACAGGTAGGGCCGTAGTCACAAGGCAGATGAAAGAGTTGGTAGATGGTGCGCAGTGCAGGATGTAGCAGAGCCGTGCGCCAGGCACAGGATAAAGATGACAGACACAGTCATGCAGTTCCTTTACCTGTACTTGGTAAGTGTCGTCCAGGACCCAGAGTACAGATGGAGAAGGAGTTGGTCAGCCTGGAAGCAATTTTGGAATTCTCTCTCTGCAGATAGGTAGTGTCACCTCCGTTCTAGCACTTATCTGAGGTACTCGCAGTACTGAGTTCACTGAAGTTCCCCCTGTTGACTCTCTTTTGGAACTTTCTCGTATGGCAGGCAGCCATATCCTTTTCCTTCTGGCTCACACACGTTGCTGCTGGGGCCTCCGAGCCTTAGTTGGGAACAGAGCATTTACAGCTGCTACTTCCTCCGGTTTCTGCTGCAGGACCGTCAGTGTCCCTACAAACTCGGAGACCGGAATCCTGACCATGCGCTCCAGCTAGGAGTGAGCCTTAACTCTGCTCATCCTCCAGCTCCCCTTCTCACATCCACACACTTCCCCTTCCCTTCACAGACTGCCCTAACTTACCTCCTCCCGACCACAGAGAGCAGCTCCTCAGCATTCAGGTTCAGAGGTCTCCCTGCTGGCCTGGAGTGGGAACTGTGTTGTGTGTTGGTTTAACTGCTAGAGAGATCCTTCGTTGCTCCCAAGCATGACATCACACTCCCTAGGAGGAAGGTAATGCCACTGTGGTGACCGTACTCCTGGGGGAGCCACAAGTGCACTGATGCCCAGCCACTGCTGCTAGATGATTCTGCTGGTACATTAACCCAGACCACTACATTCCCCTCGCACTCTACACAGCCAAAATCTGACCCTGATGAAACTCAGGTTCCCCTTCCCACATATTATAACCACCTTACACGGTGACAAAGAGGAAGGTGCAGATGAAAGTGCAGGTTCCTTGAGCAGGTGGGGTGGCATACTCATGGGCGATGGCACTGGCACAAGGCCCCTCATAGTACGCAAAAGTGTCTCTGCCGGTGAGAGGCTCACCCGCCGTCAGACACACTGCCGTACTATGAGGGGCCCTGTGCCAGTGCCGTCGCCAACGAGTGGGCCCCCCTGCTTGCTCAGGATCACAGCACTTGCAAAGTTGAAATACTTACCTCTCCCTGCTCCACCGCCGTGACATCTTCCGCGTTTCCTGACAGTGACATTCTGGTCACAGAGCGCGATGACATCACGTCTGTACGCCCTCTGCCTAAACAGTCCAAGTGCAGTGAGATGGAAGATGGGGACGACGAGGAGTCCAGACTACTACAGGGATTCCCTAGTGAGGAGACTTATTTAATTGTTTTCAATGTTGGGACAGCTATTTTTGGGGAGCACTATACTCTGAAGAATGATATATGAGGCCCACCATACACTGGATCATTCCAAAGGTGGATATTAGACACTGGAGCAGCATTTACAGGGCCCATTATGCACTGGAGCATTAGAAATGGGGCCCATTATATATGAAGCATTATTTGGGCCCATAACACAGTGGAGCTTCATCCATGGGGACCAACATATACTGTAGTATTATGTGGAGCTCATCATATACTGTTTCAAACATTATATGGGACCAATGATTTTGTATGGAGAAATATATGGGCCTCATTACTCTGTATAGCGCACTATGCGGTGGCCATAATATTGTATGGAGAAATATACTGTCCGTTTTTGGAGCTATTAGAGAATTTAAAATGGATATCAGTCATGAGATGTAAGAAGTGAAGTATTTTTCATTGTACTATACCGCTATTTCTCTGCCATATCAGAGGATCATGAATTGTGGCATGTGTTAAAAGAGCCCAGTGACACTCTTTGGCCCAGAGCCCACGAAAATCTGGAGCCAGCCCTACCCCCCCCCCACAACTTTAGCCAAATAACCCCCAGTTTTCAATGCCTAACTATTTTTATAAAGTAAATTAAGGTTCACAAGCTTAAGTAATAAGAATTGATGTTTTTGGCATTAAAATGGGCACTGTAGGTGTGCTTCCTGTCCTCCACTCCCTGCCGACCTTGGTTCCGCATTGACTTGCATTGGGTTTCGTGTTTCAGTCGGCCTTCGACTTTTCGCGATAATCGGACGATTTCGTTCGACCCGACTTTTGAGAAAGTCGGGTTTCATGAAACCCGACTCAACCCGAAAAAAGGCAAAGTCGCTCATCTCTAGTAACCATCAATAAAGCCTTACGGCCATCTCACACCAAAACATTGCCTGTACTCTTTATTCGACTGATTAGAGCTAAGTTCTAAAATGGGGTCTTCAATCCCATAACATCCGTGCTGCTGGGAAAAAAGAAACATGTCTACATGTGGGTCCCATGGACACGTGGATTGTAATGGATGTGCGTCTATCAGGATCCTCTCAGCACCGGCGAACTGCCACGGCTGAGCAGGGTGACTCACCCACACTGCGGGAGGGCCTGGGGTCCGATACTGCAGGGAAAGTTCAGGCAGATGGGACCTGCGACGCTGAAGGTAGTAAGAAGTACAAGGACCTACAATCATGTGACCACCGGGGGCGGGGCTTAGCGTCCTACTGCTGGAGATGATTGTAGGATACTTACTACAGGGATTCTGTAGTAGAGGACAGGGAAACTCAGGTCAGACAAGCAGAGGTCATATACGGAGAGTGCGGCGCGGTACCAGAGGGGAGAGCAGAGAATAGTCAGAACGTAAGCAATGAGTCATACACAGAGAGGGTAGCGCAGTACAAGAGGGACAGGCAGAACTCGTAACAGGGACAGAACCGGATCAAAACCAAACAAGCATAAAGTATCACAGGCACAAAGCACACCAGGGTCACACACACTCGGCCAAGGGTCTGAGTATAAGCGACGAGGAATGAGCCCACAATGAGGCTATAAAAAGCCTCCCAGAATCTCAGAGTGAGGCTGTCCAGATTAACCTCTGAACTACCTAATCCCAAGAACTAAGCAGATCATGACAGCGTGTGTATGAAGGGGGCCTTTATGAATCGTGAACCTTGCACTCTACCCTGCCCCCTCATCAAGATTAATGTGAAGATAAAAACCACGGAGGGCACTCGTATGCAAAAATCGGACATGTGATATAAGCCTAACTGTGAACAACCACCATTTTGCTGACGGTGCTCCCAATATTGCTACATTATCAATTTTGAACACGCTGTACAGGGTGGGCCATTTATATGGATACACCTAAATAAAATGAGAATGGTTGGTGATATCAACTAACTGTTTGTGGCACATTAGTGTATGGAAGGGGAGAAACTTTTCAAGATGGGTGGTGACCATGGCAGCCATTTTGAAGTTGGCCATTTTGGATCCAACTTTATTTTTTCCAATGGGAAGAGGGTCATGTGACACATCAAACTTATTGAAAATTTTACAAGAAAAACAATGGTGTGCTTGGTTTTAATGTAACTTTATTCTTTCATGAGCAGAAGAAATGCTAGTCTAAGGGAGTCAGATTCCCTGTAGGAATGCTCAGACCTGACTCCAATAATGTGGTGGTGTACCATCTTGCTGGAAAAAATCAAGGAACGTGCCATCTTCAGTGCATGAAGAGGGCAACACATCATCATGTAGCAATTTCAGATATCCAGTGGCATTGAGGTTTCCATTGATGAAGAATGGCCCCACCATTTTTGTACCTCATATACCACGCCATACCATGAATTATGGGTGTCAGGTCTGAGCATTCCTACATGAACAGTTTCCTGGAAAGTGGATTGGTCGTCATGTGCCAGTTGAATAGCCACCAAGGCCTCCCAATCTGACCCCCTTAGACTTTTATCTTTGGGGACATCTGAAGGCAAATTGTCTATGCTGTGAAGATACGAGATGTGCAGCATCTGAAACAACGGATGCTGGAAGCCTGTGCTAGCATTTCTTCTGCAGTGTTGCTTTCAGTGTGTCAAGAGTGGGAGAAGAGGGTTGAATTGACAATACAATACAATGGGCAGCACTTTGAACACATTTTATAAGTGGTCATAAACTTGTAAATAAAGTTACATTAAAGCCAAGCATACCATTGTTTTTTGTGGGAAATTCTCAATAAGTTTGCTGTGTCACATGACCCTTTTCCCATTGGAAAAAATAAAGTTGTATCCAAAATGGCCGACTTCAAAATGGCCACCATGGTCACCACCCATCTTGAAAAGTTTCCCCCTCCCATATACTAATGTGCCACAAACAGGAAGTTGATATCACCAACCATTCTCATTTTATTTAGGCGTATCCTTATAAATGGCCCACCCCGTATATTGCTCAAATTGTCAATAGATATTACATGTAATTTTAAGTAACAACTCAAATAGGAACATGTGCAAATACTTACAATATGTCGAGCTGCAAAAACTCCATCAACTATTGCACAACAGAATGCTGCCACCACTCCAAAACTGATGAACACAATGGAGGCTACTAGCTGGAGGGCAAAAAACATATTTAGAATGAGTTATAATGCATGGTAAAAAAAAAGACAGAAATAGGCTTGAGCTAAGTCTAAACTATGTTAGCCTACAGGAGGCAGACACTCATACGTAGTAGACTGCCTCTGAGCGTCCACCTCCTGGAGGCGTACACTCCTAAAAAAGTGCACTACAGAATTCACGTTTGCTCTGCCTGTCACCATTGCAGTCTATTGGCTCTGTCGGAGCATGTCGGGACTCATTTTTGTGGGGGATTTTGGAACTATACCCCAATGAGGACACTGAACGTAATGTGAATGCAACCTAGGTGAGACAGTGTTGTTGTGATGCAGTCTATGCGGCCAGAAAACCACAACATTTTTACATAAAGAAACATGGTTAGACACAGTGCGCTTTTGGCCAACTTTACTAAGGTCAATTTAATTGATGCAGAATATCTGTGGTAATGACACTGCTAAACAACATGTAATCAAAAACGAATTATTAAGGCTGGTTTCACATTAGCGTTTGGAGGCGCAGCAGACGCTCACGTGAAGCTCTGCCCCCTGCCACGCCTCCTCCAGTCAGCTCCGCCTATGGGCGCATAACTCTGCATGCGACCTGCGTACCCTATCTTTAGCATGGGGTGCGCAGGCCATGCGCAGGTCTGCTTTTGCGGCCACATGCGTCCTTTTTGACAGTGCAGTAACCTGCGGCAAACGCAACGTGTTTCATTTTGGTGCTGCCGCCACACCGTCAAAAGGACGCATGCGGCGGCAAAAGCATACCTGCGCATGGCCTGCGCACCCAATGCTAAAGATAGGGTACGCAAGTCGCATGCAGCGTCATGCGCCCATAGAAGGAGCTGACCGGAGGAGGTGCAGAAGGGGGCGGAGCTTCATGGCGAGCATCCGCTGCGCCTCCAAACGCTAATGTGAAACTAGCCTAAGCTATGCATTTTTATGCAAAAATTACATGCAGTCAACTGCATGTTTTTTTTACCACATTGATGTTATGACCATGACACAACTGCGCTGTCAGCATGCTATAGATGTCAACTGCTGTGTATACAACAGTCCCCATAGTCAGCTTCCAAGTTGAATTACAAGTAAAATGTATTTATTATTATTAGCCCTTTACCAGGATTAAGAACGTATTTAGCATTCGAAACGCCCCGGTTTTATGGAGGTCTCCCCCTTCACCCTCTTTTTTTTGCAATGTGTATATAAGTTTAAAGAATTAATAAAGAAGCTACAACTTTATTTCTAATTGGATTTGGAAGCTGGACCTTTTTTTTCTCTTCAAATGTATATCTCAGTCATCCAAAATCAAGAAACTACTGTTTAATAGCTGTGATTACATAGTCCGTGGACTGTTGCTGAAATCTGGAAAAACAACTTTACTTGTGATGAATTTTAATCCTTACTGCAACAGGCCAAAGGAAGAGTCCGGAAAGTCCATGGTACGAGCTAGATGGAGAATGTCTCATTATTAAGCATGACTCATGCAGGGGCGGACACTGACAGCTTGGGACCCCTGTGCAAGAAATGTGTCTGGGCGCCCCTCCCTGCCCAGTACGCTGTTTATGATGAGGGCAATCTGACAATGGGACCCCTGGGGTCTTGAGCTCTGAGAAACAAGCCAGATAGCCCTCATTATTACTGCCCTGCAAGCTGGGGTGTACATAGCAGTCACAGGGCAACATAGCAAAAGTTCTATTTGGGCCCCCGCACCTCTAAAAAAAAATATATTTTTCACTGAGATGGAGATATATACTGTATGTGTGTGTTATATATATATATCCGTTAACATTCGGTTCTGTCAGACTTGCAGTCAGGTGATAACTAGTGTCTGCTATATAAGTGAATAGAACACTACAGGCACGGCTGACGCTATAGTTGGCACATATGACAGCAAGTGTGCAGAGCACCTCCTCATGGTTACGTGATTACTGCTGGAACCGGCAGAGCAAGACCATATATAAATTACATTACATTATATTTCTGATATCTGCTCTATTCATTGTCTAAGGAACTGATGGAAATAGCCGAGAGCAGCGCTCACCAGCTCTATACATACAGAATAGAGCAGAGGCCAACCATTCTCAACTCTGGTCCATACAGGACATGACTGCAGACCCTTGTTCTCAGAATTTTTGGGGGGCCCAATGTTTGAATCCCCAGTGATCAGCAAGTTATCCACAATCTGATTGATCATACATACATCGCACTAATACTGTACATAAACACACACATACACCGTACATACATATACTGTACATACACACATATACCGTACATACACGCAAATATACATATATTGTATTCACACACATACGTATACAGATGTACAGACACATACATACACGCACATATACTATACATAGATACACACACATAGATATACATATATACACACACACAGATACACAGATGTACACACATGTTAGGCGTCGGGTTCCTGCGGCTGCACAGTGGGAATCCAGAGCCTTGCATTCAGCAGTCTCCCATTCTCCATCGACTACAGAGGAGCCTGCTCGGCAGTCCCGTCATTCCCGAAGCTCTGCTCAGACCAGCTCTGTGGGTCTGACTGTTGCTGCCACCTCTGGGCCAGCAATAGCAACGCAGGCTGCTCAGCAGAAAGCCACTCCAGAGGCTAAGTCCTTCCGTTGCTCCACTGAGCATGCTCACGAGACGATCTCCCATTGTCCCACTGTCCCACTGTCCGATAGACCGTTTGCCAGGCGCGGAACCTCCTAGAGGCTGCATGTATCCTCTGTCTCTACCGGAGACAGAGGCCATGTCACAATATATCCGGGAGAACCTGGCAAGAGGGTTTATTAGGAAGCCAGTGTCGCCGGCAGGGGCAGGGTTCTTCTTCGTACAGAAGAAGAGTGGAGAACTGCTTCCCTGCATTGACTACAGAGGTCTCAATGCTATTACAGTGAAAAACAAGTACCCTCTTCCTTTCACTTCTGAATTGTTTGACAGGTTGCGAGGGGCCCGGATCTTTACTAAGTTAGATCTACGGGGGGCTTACAACCTGATCTGCATATGCGAAGGAGACGAGTGGAAGACAGCCTTAACTACCAGGGATGGCCAATGCGAGTATCTGGTAATGCCCTTTGGCCTCTGTAATGCACCTGCTGTCTTCCAAGACTTTGTAAACGACGTCTTTCGCGATATGCTCTCGACCTCGGTGGTGTTCTATCTGGATGACATCCTCATTTTTCTCCAGATTTGACCTCTCACCAGAGAGATGTCTTCGACCGTTTGCGGGCGAATTCTCTCTTCGCCAAATTGGAGAAGTGCCAATTTGAGCAAGAGTCCTTGCCGTTCCTGGGCAATATCATCTCGGCCCAGGGGTTGGCTATGAATCTTGCCAAACTGCAGGCGGTAATGGACTGGCAGGAGCCCCATTCTCTTAAAGCGGTGCAGCGCTTTTTGGGGTTAGTTAATTATTACCGTCAGTTCATTCCCCACTTCTCCACACTGTTAGCTCCTTTGGTCGCCCTCACCAAAAAAAGAGCCAATCCCAAGGTTTGGTCAGAACAGGTCTCCGCGGCCTTCTCGTCTCTTAAAACCCATTTTTGCTGGCATCTCCTGGAGGGAGCCCGGTTCCCCTTTCAGGTGTACACTGACCATAAAAACCTGGTCTATTTACAAACAGCCCAGCTCTTGAATTCTCTTCAAGCTCGGTGGTCTCGGCAGAGGAGGAGGCTGAGCCTCGTTAATCGTCCCCACTGAGAGTCTGAGGACCGTGGCTCCGGTCGCTCTCAAGTCAGTGCCACTGGGCAAGACCTTTGTCCCTCCTCGCCTGCGGCCCAAGGTTCTCGCATGGACACACGTCCAGGGTGGGTGGCCACTTTGGCAATAAGCGGACCACAGAACTCCTGGCAAGGTCTTATTGGTGGCCACACATGGCTCAGGACACAAAAGAATACATTCAGGCATGAGTCTCTTGTGCTCGGAACAGGTCCTCTAGGCAGAGGCCAGCTGGGTTACTGTATCCCTTGCCGGTGGCAGACAGACCCTGGGAGATGGCAGGCATGGATTTGTGGTCGGCCTGCCCAAATCTGGTGGCAGCACGGTCATCTGGGTGGTCACCGATTATTTTTCTAAAATGGTGCATCTGGTGTCACTCACGCGGCTGCCTTCCGCTCGTGGTCTTGCCTCTCTGTTCATAAAGTACGTATTTCGTTTGCATGGTATGCTGGCCAAAATAGTTAGTGACCGAGATCCCCAATTTGTGTCTCGGTTTTGGAGGGAGCTCTGCAGTCTACTCAGTATCGAGCTAAACTTGTCCTCCGCCTATCATCCCGAGACAAACGGGTTGGTTGAGAGAGCCAACCAAACTATGGTCACGTACCTGCGACATTTTGTCTCGGCCAGGCAGGATGACTGGGCATCCTTACTACCATGGGCCGAATTTGCCCTGAATAATGCAGTGGCTGATTCCACTGGTCAGACTCCGTTTCTTCTTAATTATGGCCATCATCCGCGCGTCCCCGTCCCGATGCCAGTGTCTTCCACTGATTCCTGGGTGCCAGACTGGGCAGTGGAGGCTCGTGACATTTGGGATCGCACCCAGGATGCCATTCGAGCTTCTCGAAATATCAGGCTGCGGCCCGAGCCCACCAAGTTCGCGCCGCGACACATTGGTCCCTTCAAAATCCTCGAGCGGATCAGCTCGGTGGTCTACCGTCTGGCCCTTCCACCACACTTGGCCATATCTGACGCCTTCCACGTGTCCCTTCTCAAACATGTTCACATGTCCCGGTTTTCCGAGTCATGTGCCGGGACATCAGACTTGTCTTCGGATGAGTTTGAGGTCAACGCCATTGTGGGACGCAGAGTGGTGCGTGGCAAAAAGTTTTATTTGGTGGATTGGAAGGGTCATGGTCCAGACCTGGGAACCAGTGGAGAACATCTATGTCCTGCTCCTTATCGCGGCATTTGAGCGTAGCGAGGCTCAGAGGGGAGGGGGCCTTAGGAAAGGGGGTAATGTTAGGCGTCGGGTTCCTGCAGTTGCACAGCGGGAATCCAGAGCCTTGCATTCGGCGGTCTCCCATTCTCCATCGACCGCAGACGAGCCTGCTCAGACCAGCTCTGTGGGTCTGGCTGTTGCTGCCACCTCTGGGCCAGCAATAGCAATGCAGGCTGCTCAGCAGCAAGTCACTCCAGAGGCTAAGTCCTTCCGTTGCTCCACTGAGCATGCTCATGAGACGATCTCCCATTGGAGACCGGGAGTCACATGCACAGGTCCTTCTCCAGATCTGTTTGGTCCATCTCAGGGATCTGGAAGCTTCTGGAAGGTCCTGGCTATAAAAGGTTCGCATGGCCACTCGGCCATGCGCTAGTATAGACTCTAGTTGCTACCTGTGTGAATGATGACGGATGCATGGACTTGCAAATGACTCATTAAGATTCTCCTCCCTCTGATATTACGTGTGTGGATAGAGAACCAGTGATAGAGTCAGCGCCAGTCAGTGGCAAGCTACAGGCCACAGTGCATATCATCCATGGTACTAGCGTCCAACAGTTTGCCTGCTACCAGGTATTGTCGCACAGCGGCAGTGTCTTTCGCCACGCTGCAGTCAGCAGTACTTATTGGCGTCCGCGGTTGCGACTCCGCACGCACGGTAGGTCTAGAGCGATGCTAACCCTGTGTCTTGGGCCAGAGTCCTGTGACCATATACCGTGTGTGCATTCTGCTGAGCTCTGTGCGTTCAACAGGCTCGGCACTTGTGTTTAACGCTTCGGCGTCTCTGTGAAGTAGCAGATTCCGCCCAGCGCACTCCGGGTGACGTTCAACCCGCGTGCGTTATACCGCCATATTGAGTGTCTGCCATTACGTAGCAGCAGCATAACACCTCTGCACAGTGGACCCTGGGCGGCGAATGCACTTACTATTATTTAGTGCGTTCCGCCGTCCCTAACACACACATATACATAGATACACAAACTCATACTGTATACATGCACACACAGATACACACATATACATATACTGTACATACATACACACACATAGATACACACATGCATACACAGATGCACATAGATACATACACACACATACGTACTCATACATACACAGATGTACACACATATACAGTACCCACACATATGTACATATACAAACACACACATTCTAATTTATTACCTGATCAGATGAGCTGTGGAGGAGGTCAACCTCATAGTACAGAGATCAGCTGGAGAGGGCTGCAGACTACTGTGGGGGATGGGGACACAGTAGATAGGACTGATATCAGCTTCCTGCTCTCCAGTGCTGTCCTGCACTGTGAGCCTCCTCCCCCGACCTCTTTGCTGACATGCTGCAGCCTGCTGGGAATAGAACAGTGGAGGGAGCAGAATACACACTGTAAGTCTTGCTCTTCCTCCACTGTTATATCCCCAGTCCCCAGGGTGCTATGCACCCCGGCCTCTGACTACAGGTGAATACTCACCATTGGGACGCGCCATGCAGGAGGACAGAGACGGCGGACAGTGAGCGCTCTCATAAGTCTGATGGGGAAGCGTTCATTGGCCATCGTCTCTCCCTTCATGACACGCCACCATTTTGAAATCCTGCACTCTGTGCGCTTCCGGCTCTGGACATACATGATTACAGGAGGGAGTGAGAGGGGCCCGATGCTGCATGACACCATCCCCTCTCACTCCCGCCGTAATCTTGACTCATTGGCCCCATAGCGGCTGCATACTCTGCCACTATGGGCAGTAAGCTCCTTCCTGCAGGGGCCCCCCTCCACCTTTGGGCCCCTGTGCAATTGCATCGGTTGCACTGGTAGTATGTCCGCCCCTGGACTCATGTATACCCTGATTACTCTGACATTGTCTACAAAGACATTAAATCTTGTCAAGACACAAAATGTCTGTTAGTGGTTTCAGAGTATTGTCTATGATTACTTTAATTTAGCAGTCAGCACAGTGATATGTCTATATTCCCATATGTCTAAAGCCAACAGCCACCTATGATCTGTCTGAATTTAGTTTTCAGCTTATACTTATTTTTACATCTATTGTATTACACTTTTCATTTATGGAATCTAAGTTAAACTAAGTGAAATGGGAAAAACAAAGATAATCTATTTCAGCCCATAATATCCATTACAATTGCAGACACTGCTTCCTAAATTACAATGTCAGAGAAATATGACCTATAATGGCTTCCATTTACCAGTGTTCCCAGAACATTGTTGTATTATTTCTGGAAATTATTGTTTATTTGCCCCTGCATTATTAAACTGTATGCTCTCTGAATTTACATTTGTTGTATTTGTAACTGAGAACAAATGTTTAGCTGTACAAAACATGTCGGTAAACAATAATACAGATTGTATAGATTATTTTATCTATTATATGTGTGCATTTAAAGCTTTCTCTGTATATAACTTAAATATTGGTTGCATAGGGATATAGCAAAAATCTAAAGAAAATGGGCAACCATCCATTCACCCGGTCATGTAACACGGTACTCGCCTACATCGATGAGCCTTTCAATGACGCACTTTGCGTCACTATGGTCACACCTGTTCAGTTACTCCTGCTGGTGACGCATCTGGCATCACTAAGTATATAATCACCCTTTTATCATAACTTATTGCAACATAAGATTAAGGTTTTCTTTAGTGATCCAAAATATTCAGGATTGAGAGTCCTCAGTAGTTGATACCTTTTAATGGCTAACTAAAAGATGGTAACTCATTGCAAGCTTTCGAGACTACTCAGGTCTCTTCATCAGGCTAGACTAATACAAAATCTGAAGTCACATATTTATGCACAATACAGCCTAGAAAAAAAGCAATAGATAAGACAAGTGATGTGAAGCAGAACTATCAATATGGGAGATCCTGAATATTTTTCTATCTACTGGCTAACACGGTACAAAGATATACATCTTTCCTGTATCAAAATGGAGGATACCAGAATGTATCGCATCTTTATGGAACTAAAACCACTTCTGAAGAAACGTGCACAAATGGACAGCGACATTTTTTTCTTATCTAAATGCAAAAAGGAGAATCTAATTCCCAAAGGACTCTGGATTACAAACCCAATTCTTCATAACTACAATACCCATTATGCACAAAACCTTTGTCACAGGACTTCTGAGAGACTAAGGAACCACCTTTTACATGTCTGCTACAGCATAAGGAGTAAAGTCCAGTGGCAATTTGAAACTCTGAGGAAAACACTTACAGAAAGCACAGAGCAAAAATTACAACAATACTACAACAAACTACGGACCTTTCTGGTTCATAACAAGGAAAAGAAACTACACAGACTGCGTCTCAATTCAAGACTCTATACAAACAGATACAAAACAAATCCAAAACCTGACAACTTGGACAACTACTCCATTCCAGACACAAAAGCATCTGTGTCATCAATCTCTCAGATTATAAACCCAACAAAGTAGAACTGGCCGTGCTTTCTAGAGGACTCTCATTTTGTCCCACTAAGGCCCTAGATAAAACTGAACTCTGCAGTGATATGGAACAGTATTTCAGGAGACTGCGCCTGAGGGAATATTTCAATGATACAGAAGATTCAGAAAACACTCAGACCGAAGGAAAAGGGATCGTAACAACTAGGGAAAGGTCAGACTGGACACCTCCACCTGGACGCAACCCTCATTTGGATAAATATATAGACTCCTTCAGACATTTGATAAAATCCACAATCATAGACACTAACAGGAGACAAGCATCCAACATCAGTGCCCAGGAGAGAAAGGCCATACAGTCTTTAATAACCAACAAAGAAATCATCATTAAACCTGCTGACAAGGGAGGTGCAATAATCATGATGAATACGTCAGACTACATGAAGGAAGCAAACAGGCAACTTATGGAAACACGCTACTAAAGAAAATTGGAGTCGGATCCTACACAGGACTATTACAAGGAACTAAACAAGTTGGTTTCTTGTCTGCCTGACCAGTCCATAAGAGCTGGCGATGACCTGATACCAGAGACTCCAAGAATAGGGACATTCTACATGCTTCCCAAAATCCACAAATCTGGAAATCCAGGAAGACCAATTATTTCATGTGGGGGCACCCTCACTGAGCAGGTATCTGGATGGGTAGAGGGTATTCTTAAACCACTGGTGAAGGATACATCCAGCTACATTCAGGACACAACTGACCTATTGAATAAACTAGCAGCAATAGGTCCTCTACCAGAAGGAACCATCCTGGCCACCATGGATGTGGAATCTTTGTACTCTAATATCCCACACCAAGATGGTTTAAATGCCTGCAAATTCTTCATGGAAAACACAGGGACTAATGCTGATGCTGTGGTGAAATTTATAAAATTCATCCTCACCCACAATTACTTTGAATTTGACAAAAGGATCTGTCTACAGGAGACTGGCACAGCTATGGGAAGTAAAATGGCTTCACAGTATGCAAATCTTTTCATGGCCAAGCTTGAAAGCGACTTTTTGTCCTCATGCCCCATCAGGCCCCTGGCCTACTACCGCTTCATTGATGATATTTTAATCATCTGGACGGAGTCTGAGCAACAGCTAAAGACGTTCCACGAACAGTGTAATCAATTTCATCCCACCATCAATTTAACACTCAACTACTCCAGTACTGAGATTAATTTTTGGACACCATCATTAAGTTAAAAAACAATGAAATAGAGATATCCCTGTATCAGAAACCAATCGACCGTCCAACATACCTTAAATGGGACAGTTTCCATCCAAAACACATAAAGAACTCTATTATCTATAGCCAAGCCATCAGATACAATCGTATATGTTCCAAGCCCATGGATAGAGACAAACACCTTGGTCACCTCAAAAAGACCTTTTTGAATCAGGGTTACCATCCAAGAACAATTGAAAACCAAATTACAAGAGCCATCAGATTGTCAAGGAATCACCTGCTACATTACAAAGCTAACGAAGAAAATAACCGAGTGCCTCTAGTAGTCACCTACAACCCAAATCTGGAGGTGCTAAGGGGAGCTGCACGGAAATTACAACCTTTACTACAAAAAGATGCCCGATTAAAATCCATTTTTCCAGACCCCCCATTGCTGTGTTTTAGGCAGCCCCCAAATTTAAGAAGCATCATTGTCAGAAGCTCCCTGTCCTCTCCAACAGCTGCAGGAACCTTTCCTTGCAACCAGAAAAAATGTAAAACCTGTCCATTTATAAATGACCACGGACAAGATAAAGATCCCCAACTCACATCAGGACTACAAGATCCCAGGTACTTTCACCTGCATTACATCTAATGTGGTGTACTTAATTATTTGCACTAAATGTCCAACTGGGGGTCTGTATGTGGGGGAGACAGGGCAAAAGCTTAGAACAAGGATGAATGCTCATCGTCACACAATAAGAGAAAAAAGAATGGATCTACCTGTGGCGAAACATTTCTGTATCCCTGATCACAGCAACGTGGATATGAAATTACTGGTATTGAAAGGTAACTTCAATTCTCAGAGAGAGAGACGAGTTTGGGAATACAAATTTATGACGAACTTTGACACTCTCAGTGCTGGAATGAATGTGTTGCATGGATTTATGTCTTTTTACATCAATTAAGGAATTTCCTTTTAAAACCTTGTGGGGGCATCACAACACAGAACTAGACCCCAATCAGAGGACCATAAAACATCCGGACTCCTTATCTATGAACTGGTCCAATGTTTATATTTATGTTTCTCCCTCTCCCATATTGATAGTTCTGCTTCACGTCACTTGTCTTATCTATTGCATTTTTTCTAGGCTGTATTGTGCATAAATATGTGACTTCAGATTTTGTATTAGTCAAGCCTGATGAAGAGACCTGAGTAGTCTCGAAAGCTTGCAATGTGTTACCATCTTTTCAGTTAGCCATTAAAAGGTATCAACTACTGAGGACTCTCAATCCTGAATATTTTTCTATCTACTGGCTAACACGGTACAAAGATATACATCTTTAGTGATCCATATCTTTTTACATGACTTTAGTTGCCTGGATTACGTTCGGTGCACGATTTGGAGCGTAATACAAAATACATTGCACACTCTTGGTCCCTTCTTCTCTTCTCCCATTTTAGCCACACACTATTTTAACTCACACATGAGCAAGATTCACTCCACCAGACATAGCTGCCATCATATCCTGAGCAGAATTCCTCTGTTATTCTCTGTTGTAAGCAGCTTTTGGTGCATACCTTGGTGCCATTCTTTTTCTGAACACTGGTGGTTATCACTTTATGACCAGGTCTTAGGTTTTTACTTACTTTGTGTCTAGTTTTCTCACCTTCTTCTTGTTATGTTTTCTTTCTTTAATTCATTTTTTGCAATTTTTTTATTATTTAGTTTTTCCTTACCCCCATTTGTTTCTGTTTTTTTCTTTTTGCGTTTATTTATTTTTTTATTTTATTTTTCACTCTTAAATTTTTCTTGTGCTTTTTCTTTATCATACTCTGGACGTCTTGTCTTCTAACATGTTTTGGAGATTATTATAATTTGTTATATGTGTATTCATTCATATTTTTCCTTTTTTCTTAAAAAAATTTAATTTCACATGTTGATGTGAGCAGGTCGCGGGATGCAGTAACAGATAGGAGGCAGAACAAGGGTTAACATTAATTTTATTTTAACAGGGAGATACTCCATGCAGGGAGAAGGAAGAAACAGTGGTATGGAAGATGATATTAGCACAAAGGATGTGCAGGGTGAGGTAACTGAGGTAATAATTGAAATAAGTAAGGCTGCACATCCTTTGAGCTAATATCATCTTCCATACCACTGTTTCTTCCTTCTCCCTGCATGGAGTATCTCCCTGTTAAATAAAAATTAACGTTAACCTTTGTTCTGCCTCCTGTCTGTTACTGCATCCCGCGACATTGTTGTCCTGGAGGTGTTGATGATCCTGTTCCCGGCGGTGATGGTGAGTCCTTGACATCTTGTATGGGGTCCTGGGTCCAGGGTTTGTTGTGTGGAGTAAAATGCAGTCTCCAACACTGCAGGAGCTTAACGTTACACAACAGGTGCATGCAAGTGAGAAAGAATGCTGTTCACAGTGAGTCACCTGGTCCTTCTTAAGCGGCATGCACGCGGTATTTATTAGCCCGGAGCGTTTGGCACCTTCAGTTGTGGGGGCCAACAGGCACACGGCACGTATCTGATAACAGTCCTTGTACATGGTTGCAGGGATTCTATAGCGCGGACCTGCGCTGTCATGGTACTCAGAGGACGGAGCACCAAACTTCCCCTGCTGCGCACTGTGTGTTCCCACCAGGTCTCCCCACTCAGGCTCTTTTTGCTTAACCACGCCCCTGCTCTCAATTGCAAAGGGCGGTCCGGGTTTCTAAGTTTTCCCTTGGACAACAAAGGTGATGGCCCCGACAGTTCCAGACCCAGCGAAAGAGAGGTACCCCCGGTCCGCGCCTTCTTACACTGGCACAATTTTATTTTTATTTTTTCAGTGACTACATGCAAACAAGGCTTGGGATGAGCCGAAACGACTTTAGTTTGTTTGAAAAGTCACAAAAACTCTTTGATTAAAGACACAAGCTATCTACTACATGTTTTTGATTTAATAAAATTTGCAAACAAGAGAGTGCTGTAACTTGGCTTTTTACAAAATGATGGTAGTCTCATGTTAGAAGCTGCTGTAGTGGATGGTGAGATATGGAGCCTGGAGTCAAAGGTTTAAAATATTGTCACCCTTTATTGTCTAGCAAAAATTAAGAGACCGCTGCAATATTTTCAGTTTGTCTGATTTTTCTCTTTATAGGTATATTTGAGCAAAATGTAAATTGCTCTTTTATTCTATAAACTACTGACAACATGTCTTTGAATTTCCAAACACTAAATTTTGTATTTATTTTCAGAAAATGAGAAATGGTCAAAAGAACAAAAAAATGCAGTGCTTGCAGACCTCAAATAATGCTAAGAAAACAAGTTCATAATCATTTAGAAACAACAATACTAGTGTTTTAACTTAGAAAGAGTTCAGAAATCAATATTTTGTGGAATAACCATGATTTTTATTCACAGCTTTCATTCGTCTTGGCATGCTTTCCACCAGTTTTCACACTGCTTTTGGGTGACTTTATGCCACTCCTGGTACAAAAATTTAAGCTTTGTTTGATGGCTTGAGAATATCCATCTTCCTCTTCATTACATTCCAGAGGTTTTCAATGGGGTTCAGGTCTGGAGATTGGGCTGTCCATGACAGGGATTTGATGTAGTGGTCCTTCATCCACACATTGATTGACCTAGCTGTGAGGCATGGCACATTATCCTGCTGGAAAAACCAGTCCTCAGAGTTGGGGACCATTGCCTGAGCAGAAGGAATCAACTGTTTTTCCAGGATAACCTTGTATGCGACTTGATTCATACGTCTTTCGCAAATATTAACCTGCCCAGTTCCAGCCTTGCTGAAGCATCCCCAAATCATAACCAATCCTCCACCAAATATCTCAGTGGGTGCAAGACACTCTGGCTTGTACGCCTCTCCAGGTCTCCGTCTAACCATTAGACAACAGGAGTTGGGCAAAGCTGAAAATTAGACTCATTAGAGAAGATTACCTTACTCCAGTCCTCTATGGTCCAATCCTTATGGTCTTTGGCAAACTTCAGCCTGGCTCTCCTTTGCTTCTCATTGATGAAAGGATTTTTTCTACCTTTATATGACTTGAGCTCTGTCTCTAGGAACCTGTTATGAACTGTTCTTGCCGTGCACGTCACCCCAGCTGCCATTTTCCATTCCTTTTGTAGGTCACTTGATGTCATCCTGCGGTTGCTGAGTGGCATTCAAATAAGATTATGGTCATCCCGGTTAGTGGAGAGTCATTTTTGCCCTCTGTCAGTCTGTAGCTTTGTTGTCCCTAATGTCTGCTGCTTGACCTTGTTGTAATGGACTGCCGTCTTAGAAATTTTAAGGATAGAGGCAACATGACACTCACTGTATCCCTATGCTAGTAAAACCAGAATTGAGCCCTTCTTTTCCTCACTCAAGACTTATCTTTTCAACTCCTTTGGCTGCGGCTGGATCCTGGTATCATGTATGGAGATTGGAGATAATTTTGCCACATGGAAATGTGATATCTCACCACCCTACTGGATTTAAGGCCTGAATCTAAAGATTGTTGTTATGTGGTGACTTGCGAAGGGCTGGGATCTTATGCTGAGGCAAGATCCCAGTGACTGTCTCTGATCTGCTGGATCCTTTGAATTCATCCAAGGACTATTTCTATTTTCCTGGCGTCAGACTGCTGGGTGAATCATAGAATCATAGAATCGTAGAGTTGGAAGGGACCTCCTGGGCCATCTGGTCCAACCCCCTGGTCAAAGCAGGATTCGCTAAATCATCCCAGTCAGATGTCTGTCCAGCCTCTGTTTGAAGACTTCCATTGAAGGAGAACTCACCACTTCTCGTGGCAGCTTGTTCCACTCATTGATCACTCTAACTGTCAAAAAGTTTTTTCTAATATCTAATCTGTGTCTCCTCCCATTCAGTTTCATCCCATTGCTTCTAGTCTTTCCTTGTGCAAATGAGAATAAAGTTGATGCTTCTACAATGTGACAGCCCTTTAGATATTTGTAGACAGCTATTATGTCTCCTCTCAGTCTTCTCTTTTGCAAACTAAACATTCCCAAATCCTTCAACCTTTCCTCATAAGACAGGGTTTGCAGACCAGTCACCATTCTGGTCGCTCTTTTCTGAACTTGCTCCAGTTTGTTGATGTCTTTTTTAAAATGTGGTGCCCAAAACTGGACACAATATTCCAGATGAGGTCTGACCAAAGAGGAGTAGAGGGAAATAATGACTTCACGTGATCTAGACTGTATGCTTCTGTTAATACATCCTAGAATTGCATTTGCCTTTTTTGCTGCTGCATCACACTGTTGACTCATATTCAGTCTGTGATCTATTAGCATACCCAAGTCTTTTTCACATGTGCTGTTGCTTAGCCCTATTCCTCCCATTCTGTATATGCTTTTTTCATTTTTATTGCCCAGATGTAGTACTTTGCATTTTTCCATGTTAAAAACCATTCTGTTAGTTGCTGCCCGCTTCTCCAGTTTATTTATATCTTTTTGAATCCTCTCTCTCTTCTCTAGTATTAGCTATCCCTCCTAGCTTTGTGTCATCAGCAAATTTAATCAGTTTACGCTCAATTCCTTCATCTAAATCATTGATAAAGATGTTGAACAATACAGGGCCCAGGACAGAGCCCTGTGGTACCCCACTTGAGACATTCTTCCAACTGGATGTGCAGCCATTTACGACCACTCTTTGGGTCCGATCACTAAGCCAGTTATGAATCCACCCAACAGTTGCCTTGTCCATTCCATACTTAGTCATGTTTTCAATAAGGATTCTATGAGATACGTTGTCAAATGCTTTGCTGAAGTCAAGATATACTATATCTACAGCATTTCCTTGATCCACCCAATCAGTGATTCCGTCATAGAAGGAAATTAAGTTAGTCTGACATGACTTATTAGTTACAAACCCATGCTGACTCTGTTTAATCACTTCATTCTTATCCAGGTACTGACATACATGTTGTTTAATAATTTGTTCAAAGATCTTTCCTGGTATAGAAGTCTGACTCACCGGCCTATAGTTGCCTGGGTCCACCTTCTTCCCCTTTTTGAAGATAGGAACAACATTTGCTCTTCTCCAGTCTTCTGGGACTTCTCCTGTTCTCCAAGAATTTTCAAAGATTATGGAGAGGGGTTCAAAAATTTCTTCTGCTATCTCCTTCACTACTCTGGGGTGTAATTCATCTGGACCTGGAGACTTGAATTCATTTAGGTTAGCTAAGTGTTCCCTCACTATCTTTCTGTTTATAGATATCCTGGATTCTTCTATTCCCTTAATAGGACAGTGAAGAACAGTTGATGTTACATTTCCTTTCTGAGAGAAAACAGATGCAAAATAGGAATTTAAAAGTTCGGCCTTCTCAACATCCTGTCTTACCATTTCATCATTTTCATCCTGTAAAAATCCTATAGCATCTTTGACTTTTCTTTTACTTTTGACATATCCCCAAAATCCTTTATTATTGCTTTTGACATCTCTTGCAAGCCTCAATTCATTTTCAGCTTTAGATAATCTGATTTGTGCCCTGCAGGTTCTGCAGACAGCATTATATTCTTCTTTAGATATGCCTCCCTCTTTCCATTTTATAAACATTTTTTTCTTCCTTTTTAGCATGTGCTTAAGTTCTGTGTTCATCCATCCTGGTTTCCTTAAATGCTTCCTATTCTTCCCTCTTTTCGGAATTGTTAACAATTGTGCTGTGAGAATTTCATTTTTCAAGATTTCCCATCCTTCCTGGACATTTTTGTCCTTAAGGATATCCAGCCATTGGATCCCTCCAATTCTCTTTCTGAATCCCTTAAAATCTGCCTTTCTGAAATCTAACCTTGACGTCTGAGTCTTCACAGGTCTTCCTCCTCTAGTTATTCAAAATTCTAAAATTGCATGGTCGCTACCTCCTAGGGTCCCAGCCACTTTTACCTCCTCAACCATTTCCTCCCTGTTTATAAGGACTAGATCCAAGGTAGCAGTTCCCCTTGTTTTCTCCCCTACCTTTTGGAAGATAAAGTTGTCAGCAAGAGAGGATAAGAATTTCCTTGACCTGTTAGTTTTGCCTGAGAGAGATTCCCAACAAATGTCTGGATAGTTGAAATCTATGCACCCCCGCATCTGCTCCCTTTGTGTGGACTCATTGTGGACTCATGTGGATGCATCGTGGATTCATTGTGGACTCATTACAGACGCTGCAGAACTACCTTCATTTGTGTTGCCAAAGTTTCTTGTTCCAATAAATCTCATTGGATTGTTTATCGGCCTGGTGTCTCTTCCTGCTCTGTCGCATACCCAGTCATAGTACACTATATACCACACCATACCATCAATTATGGGTGTAAGGTCCAAGCATTCTTACATGAACAGTTTCCTGGAAAGTGGATTGGTCATTGTGGGCCAGTTGAGTGCCCACCAAGGTCTCCCAATCTGACCCCATTAGACTTTCATCTTTGGGGTCATCTGAAGACAATTGTCTATGCTATGAAGATAAAAGATGTGAAACAACAGGTACTGGAAGCCTGTGCTAGCATTTCTTCTGTGGTGTTACTATCAGTGTGTCAAGAGTGGGAGAAGAGGATTGCATTGATAACTATTATTAATATTAATTCGACACAACGGGCAGCACTTTGAACACATTTTATAAATAAATAACTTGAAAATAACTCATGAAAGAATAAAGTTACGTTAAAACCAAGCACACCATTGTTTTTCTTGTGAAATTCTCAATAAGTTTGATGTGTCACATGACCCTTTTCATATTGAAACAAATAAAGTTGGATTCAAAATTGCCAACTTCGAAATGTCTGCCATGGTCACCACCCATCTTGAAAAGTTTCCCCCCTCCTATATACTAATGTGCCACAAACAGGAAGTTGATATCACCAACCATTCCCATTTTATTTAGGTGTATCCATACAAATGGCCAACCCTGTATACACCAAATGCTTTCACAGCAAATTATTGTACTTTTGCATCACATGAGTTTATCCCTTGAGGCACACAATTGGTTTAACCATATAAATAATAAAAACAGACTATGCATACCATTTGTTTTCTGTTCTCCACAAGATGAATTCCTATTACGCCTAAGAAAGATCCAAAGCCAAGCTGTTTTCAGGATGCAAAGAAAACAAAAATTATACATTTTTTACATAGTCAATGAAAGAACATAGCAGCAGTGACTGACACAGACAGAAAATGGCCCTTGTTCAAAAATAATTTATTGGCCGTTTGCAGTTCAATAGTTCTCTTATGACAGAAGCTCCTTGCTGCTTCAGAGGTGGAAGTGGGCCCCTTACCTCTTAGGCCCCTGTGCGGCTGCATAGAATGCACCAATAATATGTCCACCCCTGTATAGCATGGACTTACTCTGACAGTGAAGATCCTTTTGGCCTTCCTCCATCAGGTCGCATATACAAACATATGTTGTTCACATGCATACCCACATTTGGTAAACATAAGTAAAATAAGCACATGGAAATGCATTATATACATTGTGACAAATTAATTGGAAAAGTCCTGGTGGGGAGATATGTTTCATTGCTGTTGTTAGCTTCAGTGATATCAACCTAGCGAAAAGCTCCAGCATACGAAATACTGAGAGAGGTTAATCGGCCATGTTTAGGGTTAGGTTGAGTGAAGAGCTGTAGAGTGTGTGAAGTCCAGAGAGGATAAATACAGATCCATCTGGCACATTGAGTGTTGGGTGTATCTGGACAGAGGTGCAAGCTCCAGAGCTTGTTGGTTCTTTTAGCTATATAGCAACTTGCACTTAAATAGTTTTAGAAATAGTAGTTCTTTACGTTTTTATAAATAAAAAAAATGAAATGCAATATTGCGCATTAAACCAATACAAACAGAATAAAAGCGTACTTACAATTATCCCTGGATAATAACCTCCAACGGTTATATTTTCTGTTCTTGTGGTGGCAGCCAAGCCAATGGTCAATATAAAAAGAGACACCAGAAGCAGGGAGATGGTGAACCACAGAACAGACCTCTTCCGTTTAGTAAAATGGCCTACAATTAAATTGTACAGACAATTATAATTTGTCGACTTTCTGCAGGAGAACATTCTGGGACATATTCAGATTTCTAGCAACGTACACCATTTAGTTATCATTAGTTTGCAGTCAGATATTAGTTATTTTCGCCAGTGCCAGAAATGCAGCAGCTCATTACAGACTGCAGTTAGGACAGGAACTAGAATAAAAGATTTGACTGTTAAGATATGTCTATATTAAATAATTTTTTACACAAGGAATACAAAGATAATAAAAGAAAACCTCATTATGCCTAAATATTTAGTTTTTCCACATATTGAAAAATAGATTTTACTTTTAGTACTTCAGAGTACAGCTATCTTCATATACAGTAAGTCTGAATATAAAGGGCAGGCATACGCTATGAAATCCAGATGTAAGCACAATATTATCAATTCCTTATTCCATTCCCGATGCCAGATATTGTTTCCAGTATTCCATATTACACATAGAAAATTATTTTAAATAGTCAATAATACAATATGAAGAATTAGATTATCCTGTGAGATTTAAAATGTCATGATGAAATACATATGTTCTGAGATCCCGGAAATTGAACTCTGCAGTAGCTTAAAATACAGAGCTGGCAAGGCAGGATAAAAAAATATTGTTGTCATTCTAATCTCATTGCAGGCACTGTGCTTACAGCACAAAACAAGGTGTAAGCAGAGAAACAAACGGTTTATGAGATTAAAATGTGTTGTATTATTTTTAAACATGAAGATAGCCAGAAAACCATGTTTTTTTAAAAAAAAACTTTATTTTTTGTTGAAAATTTTTAGTAAGTAATAAACAATAAGCTTTCAAAGCATTCTTATATAAATGACATATTTTGAGGAAATAGGGAGACAGAAGCGCAATATAGGGTCTTATCCCACAAATACAGTAAGCGGTTTGACAAAAAACTGCTCACCTGGTAGTAGGTATACAAAGCATGTATAGATAAAGGCTGCCACAGATCCACAAGTCGGTCCCCGACTATATGAAACAGAACTTTGCAAAGGAATACGTGGATTTTGTCCGCGCTGCCCAAATGATGAAATTCCAGAAGGTTAATCAAGTTTGACAGTGGTTTATTCTAAGCGTGGTATTTCCTGAAGAAGAGGTTGCAAAAAAACCTTGAAACGCGTAGAATAAACTTTATTAACCTTGTGGAATTTCATCATTTGGGCAGCGCGGACGAAATCCACGTATTCCTTTGCAGAGTTCTATATAAATGACATGGCAGATCCTCTCCTCATAATAATA